>NC_134850.1:51849870-52163524 GCF_965363235.1 Mytilus galloprovincialis
TGGGTGTGAACCATCGATGTTTACAGCAATATCAAGGAATAAGGTGATGATGGTAGAAAGAACTATGGGCGTCATGTGGCAAATATTACATGCATATCGGACAATGAGTTGTCAATCTGTATGAAAAGTTTTCCAATACAACCATATTATTGAGAAGGAATGTTTACATGCTATACTCTCGTACTAGTATTACAGGGTTCTTGTGGCGTTCACCTTAGACACACATCGTTTTAACGATGTTTAAAAAAAGACAGAACCAATTTAATGTCATATTTCCCTATTTTTTAAATATAACTAAAATTCTTTTATCTGACAAGAATATCCCTATTTAGCGAACAAGTAATTTATTCTTTTTTCGGTTATTGAATACCAAGAAAGAAAATAAATCCCGAAATTAATTTGAAACTTTGATACTCAAAAGTTTCCCAGCAAAATATTCACATCCCCTGGGGATAATTAGTGTTCGTCCAGTGGCATATATAACAATTGTGATGACGAATTCCTTCCTTTGTTTGAGAACAATCTTATTGAAATATAAATCTGTGATTTTCCTAGGTCCACAGCTTCAATGAACCAAAGCAAAAGTTATACATCGACCTGTATTTAAATCAAATTGGTTCTCTTCTTCTTTTGGTATACAACTGTAGTCTATCGACATTCGATGATTACATACTGTTGGCATACGTTGGCTAGTCTATTTACAACACTTTTACCCCTATTTATTCAAAATATATGTTTTTTTCTTATGTTCAGTGTATACACGTATATATTTTAAATTGCGCTATAGTTCCGTAACTTTATATCCAGTCGTATAAACGAATCGTCGGCAAGTGCGTACATTTTTTTAAATCAATATTTCTGGTCTGTTCCAATCTGTCCTTCACTATTGACAATGACTATATATTACATTTTCCCAAATTCACCCTTGGAAAAAATATTTAAATAGATTTTAATTTCATCAAATCTTATTTTTTGGGTATTATTTATATATTATGAATTATATTCTTTACACCAGAAATGGTATTTATAAACAAGCGTATGAGTTTAGTAATGACAAGTAAGACAGAGTTGTATATTATACATCTGATAGTTCAAAATGGAAAGTTATAAGTTATAAGTTATCAGCCGTGTACACTGATCAATACCTGCAGAAGTGAAACGATGCATGAACTTGCAAGCCCGACAGGAAATCGCTTGAATACCTGGACGTGTCACCTCACACCCCTCACAATACCTTTGGAAGTAATACCTTTAGCCATGCTGGTGATCAGATAAGGGAAGATCAAAATATATTTGAAAAAAGTTTATTACTTTAAAGAATTATGAACAAATTAGATTTTCGAAAACAATTTTCACGGAACACTTATTTATGATTTCAACTTTGACTTTTCACCTAATTCCAATATCAACAGTTTAAAAACAACAGACCATGGTAATTTAAAAAAAGTAAGAATATTTTCCGTATCAAGTTAGTTAGTCGTATTAAACAACCGTACGATTGACAAGATATCGACACGCAATTACGACTACATCGGTTACTGTAGTTTTGTTTCTTTGTGGTTTATAGACATATCGTTTTTATTCATCGGGAAAGAAGACAAGATGGCGGATCTCGGAGAATTGATACTCTAAATTTAAAATCGATGGTGATCGCTTATCTAGCGGAATAAAACTTTAATATCTATGAATTTGAACATTTTTATACAGAATGAACATAATATCAATTTTTGATTTTTTTGCGAAGTTTCCCTTTAATATGGAGTTATATCCCATTGTCCAATATTGTAGTTGAACTTGAACTTTTTGTTTTCGAAAAGATAGATTCATATACACCATGCACAGTTTATGTAATTTTTTGGAGAAAAAACTTTTTATGAAAATAATCTACATGGAAAGTATGCATGGTTATACATGCACCCATACACATCATGTTTTAACTTTAATATCTGAAGAATTAAGCATCAGGTGCAACAATTTGGAAGGCCCGAGTACAACATCTTGCAAGAACTAATTAACATTGAAGAATATCAAAGCTTAGCCCAATGAATGTATTCTACCTGCATGGCTCTGATGTCAAGCAGTACACCAGGATTCTTGGCTAGTGCTAAAGGAAGTAGAAATAGGAAGCATTTAAAATGCATATTTTTTTTACACAATATGAAATGTGTTTGATGATTTATCCTTTTGAGTATGTTATATTGAAGAGCTGTAAACATGTTAAATGTGTGCAATGGTTCCGAAATATTTTATGCCCGTAAAGACTACAAATGTTTAAAGTTATAATTGCTTCTTTTCCGCTGCTGGTTAACACCCTCTGGTACATTATGTAGCTTGAGCTTTACAATATTTGCTGCAAATAAAAAAAAAGATAGACTAGTAACTAATTTTCATTAAATATTTGTAGATCATAGATTTAAAATTGTTTAATTGAAATACAGGAAAACCGGTCAATATAAATACCACATTAAATTGTAACACTTGATAAATTTGTTGTTACAGAATATACACAGCTGGATGGTGTCTCATCCCAAATTCACGTCAAAATAACGTTTGCCAAAAAAAAAAAAAAAACACTTTCTTTTTTCTTATTTGTGCCTTCGGACTTTATGTTTTGAATTGTAGTTTCACTTTCCATATTCGGTATTTATTCAAATCTAAGCTCCACGTATACGTTTTTTTTTTTATTTAATTAAAAAAGAGAAAAACAAATATAAGACAAATTGTGAATGGTCTTTCTTCCTTTCTCCCATGCCAAGAAATTGCCTCCGTTGAAATTCTGCAAACACCCCATAGAGCAAATTACATGGATGATTAATTTTGACCATTTGGTATATAGCCGTGTTCTAAGCGACACGTACATGAAGGTCATACATTAATTTCTTGAATGAAATCAAATCTTTAGCTACTAATGCAAGGCCGTAACTACCCTTGAGGCAAGTGAGGCAATTGCCTCACTAAAATTTCGACACTGATTATTTTTTTTATACATATATACAAATAAAATAGTCTTTTGTTGTTCTGTCTCAACCTTAATTTCTATAACTTGTCATCATTCCTTTAAACTATTCTTCCTGGATATAACTCAGCATCTCAACGAGTGATGTTTCTCAATTACATTAACCTAGTAACGATAATCATCATGGATCTCTGGTTAAAAACAGGCTCTTGCAGAAAAAGGAAAAGCGACACTGAAGGTAAAGAAGGAATAATTCTAGTAAACTAATTTGTTTGTGAACGTAGTCTGCGTATTGCATATAACTTCATTAGAACAATCCAAAAACGATAAGTAGACTGACAAATCAAGTAGTGGGCATCGCAAGGGGGCAGTCCTGTCTGTGTATTCATTTCTCCGTTTCATCAACTTTAATCTTTCTCTTTACAGATAAATAAAATATAGATAATATGAAACATGCATGGGTTAGTTTTTCATGATCCATGTTTCTTTAACCTTAAAAATTGAAAGAACATCCCATATTCCAATTTGACATTATTGAGGATTGGTATAGAACCTTTATCACAGGATTTTGTCTTTACTTATTCGGGACTACGGAATTTCATTTCTTTATATTCGGGGTTTCGGAATCAGACACCCCCAACCCCTAACCCCTAAATTTATAGATTCTGGAACTAAAATACCACCGACTATTTCCAAAAATAATTTGAAATTACGGACCTAAATGTAAACGTCAAAACTCCATTTTAATTCCCCTGTACCCATATCATATATACTTACTCTATAGATAGATCATATACATGTATCTTATCTCATTCTATCCCTAGTTTGTTTACTCTTTGTCAGCATACAAGCGAGTTTAATATTTTGTAACTGAGACTGTATGATGATGCTAGCCTTTATAGGAAAGCTTAATTCCTTTTTGCAAACAAAACTGTTACTACCGATGCTGCTACCGAATTGCTGATGGAGAAGGAATTGGAAGAAGACATTGATCATTGTGTTGATGATAATGTGCTACCTTTAGAAACACAGACTGCCCTGAAACGACTGAAATCTAGGAAAAGAGCATACATGAGTGGCGAGAGGTTGTGCGGTCTTGCCATGCTCCATGTTCATCGCGATAAGGATATCAGCAGACCAAAGTTATGATTCTAAAACAATTTGACTGAACCCACCATAGAAATAATTGGCAAACTCTACTGAATCGATGTTTGTTCTATGTTCTGGCGGCAGATTTAAATTGATATTTGGATGATTATCTTACATACAAATTCAAATAAAGTTAACTGCTAGTAGTCTGTTGTTATTTATGTATTATTGTCATTTTGTTTATTTTCTTTGGTTACATCTTCTGACATCAGACTCGGATTTCTATTGAACTGAATTTTAATGTGCGTATTGTTATGCGTTTACTTTACTACATTGGTTAGAGGTATAGGGGGAGGGTTGAGATCTCACAAAAATGTTTAACCCAGCCGTATTTTTGCGCCTGTCCCAAGTCAGGAGCCTCTGGCCTTTGTTAGTCTTGTATTATTTTAATTTAAGTTTCTTGTGTACAATTTGGAAATTAGTATGGCGTTCATTATCACTGGACTAGTATATATTTGTTTAGGGGCCAGCTGAAGGACGCCTTCGGGTGCGGGAATTTCTCGCTACATTGAAGACCTGTTGGTGACCCTCTGCTGTTGTTTTTTATTTGGGCGGGTTGTTGTCTCTTTGACACATTCCCCATTTCCATTCTCAATTTTATTGTTAAAAATTTGGTATTAGTAAAAGTCTTTAAATATGAACAATTTATATAAAAACTGTCCAAATTCAAAACATTATCAAACTCTCTAAACATGCCTAGAACGCAGGATTTTGCACCATTCATTTCATACCCTCCAAAAAAATTTAACGCCTCGCTTCGCTCAGCTCAATTATTTTGCCTCACTAAAATAAGATGCCTAGTTACGGCCTTGCTAATGACTGCCGTAGGGGGTCGACCGGAATTTTTAGCGAGGATTTCTTGACATGCTTTATCAGATAACAATACCAATACTAAAATAAGGCATACGCATAGTTATATACTTTAATTCAGTCACGGACCCGTGATATCACGGGTGTGTTCTAGTTATTTACTAAGTTTCCAGTTGATTGGACTTCATCTTTATCAAAAACTACCTCGACCAAAAACCTGAAGCGGGACAGACGGATAGACGAATGAACGAACGAACGAACGCACGGATGCACAGACTAGAAAACATAACGCCCATAAATGGGGCATACAAATTTATTGTTGAAAGTGAAAGTAGTGATTTGGCAAAAATGAAAGTAGGGTAGAGATTAGAGGGAGGCAGGACCTTTTTTGGGACATCAGGATCGATTGTTTTTAAGCTCGGGATTTGGGGATTGTTCTTTACTGGATTGCGGGATATGAATTTCTTTTAATTCTGCAACTCAGGTTTCATGTTTTTAAGCCCGGGATTTCGGGATCAGGACCCCTCCCCTAGACCACCCCTAAAACTAGCCTTAGTCGTTCTAATCATTTATGCAAGATTCATTTCTTACCATTGGCATGTTAATAACTTTGGGCTCTCAAAAGAAGATGGAATTTCCTAGAAGCATATTTTATTAGACTAATAATGGTCTGCATATAAGTATAGTTACATTTATTTCATGTTTGAAGCGGTGCAAATTTTAAATTTAATTTGACTTTTACCAAAAGATGCATTGTAGCAAAGGAAAAGAATAATTGCGGTCTGAGGCCAGAAACACGAAAATATTTGAATTTAACAGAAAGGAAACAAATATCGGACTTTGGAAAAAGGGAGACTGGGCTGTTGATACCTTTAATGAAATTCTCCGTACATAATATCTTTTACAAAAAATGATCCTACAACAGTTCACAAGCTGTATATGGCGGCGATTCCGCGGATGTGTTCTAGTGTTTTTAACTTCGCTTTTCAAGAAAATTAACGGTTGTGTCTCGTTATTTATTTTGCAAATACACATATAGTGTTAACATTATATTTAACCGGATCAATGACCATAACTAGACACTTCATTGATGAGTTTATCTCAAACCACATGTCTATAGATGGACTGGTCTTTGATGAGCCAACTGGTTAAACTCCGCCCAGTCAAGTTAAATAAATCAAGACAATCAAAAACTACACTGTGTTACAATCTAAAACTGCTGTACCATTACTTAGATTTCAGCTAATACATCTTGAACATTACAAATTTTCTCATTGAACAAGAATGTGTCCCAAGTACACGGATGCCCCATCCGCATTTTCATTTTCTATGTTCAGTGGACCGTGAAAAAGGGATAAAATCTCTAATTTGGCATTAAAATTAGAAAGATCATACCATAGTGAACATGTTTACTAAGTTTCAAATTGATTGGACTTTAACTTCATCAAAAACTACCTTGACCAAAAACTTTAACCTGAAGCGGGACAGACGGACGGACGGACGGACAAACGAACGAACGAACAGACAGACAGACAGACGGAGGCACAGACAGACGGACGGATGCACAGACCAAAACACATAATGCCCAAAATCTAACACCATAATAAAACTATGCTAATTACAAAGTAAACCTATTTCCTTTTCAAAATTATGTGTTGGTCGGCTTTGATGATAGGATAAGCTGTAAATTCAGAAATTATTGCGAGCTTTTTTTAATGGGAATAAAGAAATAAAGAGACTGAGTTGGTATTGCATACACCAGTTGCCAAGGAGGTTTGATGGGTTAGTAGGAACCACCCCTCCCCTTCCCCCTGGAAATAAATAAACCCTATTAAAATCAACTTTCTGTTTGATTAGTAACTGTTAAAATTGAGTCCATTCTTCAAAAAACTTATATTTAATACTTGCAATAATTTCTGAATTTACAATAAGCAAAACTACTGATATATCATTTAATACTGCCTTTTCACTATATATACAATGTTGATGAAAAAAGTGCTTACTGATAATTTATTAGTGCTAAATAACTCTCACTTATTTACTTTTATCTCCAAAATATTCTTTTCCTCTTTTTTATTATTGATGATAATCGTCCTTGAAGAATATAGATAATAATATAATAATATTAGTAATTTACAGAAGAAATCAAATGCCCGCTGGTCAAATCACCTCTGAAATACTCTAATTTGGCATTAAAATCAGAAAGATCATATCATAGGGAACACGTACGTGTATGGTACACGTGTACTAAGTTTCAAGTTGATTAGATTTCAACTTCTTCAAAAACTACCTTAACCTTAAATGTTACATAAGTTATACAAATATTCAAATGAACCATGACAGAGGTACATGGCTAACATGGCTAAACTATTATATGTAAATGAGATGTGTCAATGCTTTTACAACTGCATAACAAAAAGCTTTGACTTATTATAAGTCTTTCCCTAAACAAATATTAACTTGTAAATATGTAAAAGTTTCAAAGTTGATGAACCTTGAAGAGGGGATGGGGCTATATTATCTCCATGAAAACGATTATTGCAAATGCCAATAAATTTGCATACAAAATATTGTTGACCTGACATAATAGCAGTTCATCTTAAACTGATCTAATCACAAACTAATACATGTTAATTAAGCAAATTTCAAAATCAATAGATCATGACTGAGGGGGCGGGACAAATATTCTCCATGAAAATGAGACATGCTACTGCTTATACAACCGAATACCAATCATTATTAACCAACTAAGTGCATTATTGCCAAAAGTGACTGTTTATCAAAAATTACATATTTCTGTAATGGCCCTGTTTTTCTGTAATGGCCTTGCTTTTTTCTGTAATGGCCCTGTTTTTCTGTGATGGCCCTGTTTTTTCTGTAATGGCCTTGTTTTTCTGTAATGGCCCTGTTTTTTCTGTAATGGCCCTGTTTTTCTGTAATGGCCCTGTATTAATGCCCAGTTTGTCTGTATTAAACCCTGTTAGGATTTTTAATAAAGTTAATAAAACTACGTTGTAAAGAGTATACTAGTAATACCTTTTTGTATTTTATTTAATTTAGTAACCAGCAACCAACATTAAAGAACTATATAAAGGGATCACTGTTCATCCTGTTTTTTAACACATATCTCTTTCAACTTAATATCTTGGATATTTGGTATATTTAAAGCTTTATAATGGTGAAGTACAAATCATTTTGTTCAAACTAAACTTTCATTAAAAGAGTAAGACAGTACATTAAGTTAGCAGCAACACATACACTTTTGTTTAGTTGGTTAATAAATGTATTAAGAAATGGGTGTTTTTATAATGGCAGGTGCTATATGTCCTCGGAAGTCTGTAATAGCCCTCGGCGGCCAATTATTAACAGGGCCATTATAAAAACACCCATTCATTATTACTATAACATTGGCCTACTATTAATGGTTCCCCCTGAACTGACCTAATCACAGACTTGTACATGTTAACAAATAAAAAATTTCAAAGTCAATAGACCATGACTGAGGGGACAGAGCCAAATAATCTCAATGGAAATGAGATATCAAAATGCCAATGAGATATGAATGATATAACAGGCTATTATTTCAACTTTACTCACTCACTCAGAAATTATTTTTTAATATGGAATTTGCATTGATTCTTGTGATTGAAATTTTAATAAATTCCATGTATATTCTGCATTTTAATGTTCTGTGCAGGGTAAACAACAATTCTATTACAAAGAAAATGTCACATTTTCAATAGAATGTACTGTGCGGCGCACGACACTATCTATACAAAATATCATTGTATGGATAGTGTACTGCTCCGCTCAAAACTTTATAATACAGATTAAACAAAGAATTTATTAAAAATTCAAGTAAAGAAATAATACTTTTTTCTAGTTATTTGTTGTAATAATACAATATATCTGTTGCTATAGTAGCCATCTTTGGAGACTATCAGGAATGAAAAAAAATATTAATTCATACTAGATATCCTAAGAACTATGCATTTCAAGTTTGCAAGACAGTAGAATGAAGTAAAAGCTCACTAGGTCTTTTATGCAAGAGAAAGAAGAAAAAGAGTTAGAAATGGCTGGGCCCAACAGATTGGAAGGAAGTTAACCTCTGTATCCCAATACCTTTTAGCTCTCCTGGCCCGAAGGGCCAAGTGAACTTTTCTCATTACTTGTCGTCCGTCGTCGTCCGTCGTCGTTAACTTTTACAAAAATCTTCTCCTCTGAAACTATCGGGCCAAATTTAACCAAATATGGCCAAAATCAATTTTAGGGTATCTAGTTTAAAAATTGTGTCCGGTGACCCGGCCAACCAACCAAGATGGCCGCCATGGCTAAAAATAGAACATAGGGGTAAAATACAGTTTTTGGCTTATTACTTAAAAACCAAAGCATTTAGAGCAAATCTGACATGGGGTAAATTGTTAATCAGGTCAAGATCTATCTGCCCTGAAATTTCAGATGAATCGGACAACCTGTTGTTAGGTTGCTGCCCCTGAATTGGTAATTTTAAGGAAATTTTGCTGTTTTTGGTTATTATCTTGAATACTATTATAGATAGAGATAAACCGTCAGCAGTAAAAATGTTCAGCAAAGTAAGATTTACAAATAAGTCAACAGGACCAAAATGGTCAGTTGACCCCTTTAGGAGTTATTGCCCTTTATAGTCAATTTTTAACCATTTTTTAAAAATCTTAGTTATCTTTTACAAAAATCTTCTCCTCTGAAACTACTGAGCCAAATTAATCCAAACTTGGCCATAATGATCATTGGGGTATCTTATTTAAAAAAAATGTGTCCGGTGACCCGGCCAACCAATCAAGATGGCTGCCATGGCTAAACATAGAACATAGGGGTAAAATGCAGTTTTTGGCTTATAACTCAAAAACCAAAGCATTTAGAGCAAATCTGACAGGGTGTGATATTGTAAATTAGGTCAAGATCTATCTGCTCTTAAATTTTTAGATGAATTGGACATCTGGTTATTAGGTTGCTGCCCCCCCCCCCCCAATTGGTAATTTTTTAAAGAAATTTTGCCATTTTTGGTTATTATCTTGAATACTATTATAGATAGAGAAAAACTGTAAACAGCAATAATGTTACGCAAAGTAAGATCTACAAATAAGTCAACATGACCAAAATGATCAGTTGACCCCTTAAGGGAGTTATTGCCCTTTAAAGTCAAATTTTAACAATTTTCATTAATTTGGTAAATTTTTGTAAATTTTTACAAAATAATTTCCTCAGTTACAAATGGGCTGAGTTCATTATTGATAGAGATAATTGTAAGTAGCAAGAACATTCAGTAAAGTAAGAACTTCAAACACATCACCATCACCAAAACACAATTTTGTCATGAATCCATCTGTGTCCTTTGTTTAATATGCACATAGACCAAGGTGAGCGACACAGGCTCTTAAGAGCCTCTAGTTTAAAGGACACAGATGGATTCATGACAACATTGTGTTTTGGTGATGGTGATGTGTTTGTACATCTTACTTTATTGAACATTATTGCTGCTTACAATTATATGTGTTTGTTGATCTTACTTTACTGAACATTCTCGATGCTTAAAATTATCTCAATCTATAATGAACTTTGGTCCAGTAGTTACAGAGGAAAATATTTTGTAAAAATTTACAAAAATTTACAAAATTTATGAAAATTGTTAAAAATTAACTATAAAGGGCAATAACTCCTTAAGGGGTCAATTGACCATTTTGGTCACATTGACTTATTTGGAGGTCTTACTTTGTGGTACATTATTGCTGTTTACAGTTTATCCCTATCTATAATAATATTCAAGATAATAACCCAAAGCTGCAGAATTTTCTTAAAATTACTATTTCAGGGGTAGCAACCCCACAAAGGTTTGCCTGATTGGTCTGAAAATTCAGACAAGATAGACCTTGACCTACTGAACAATTTTACATCGTGTCAGATTTGCTTTAAATGCTTTGGTTTCAGAGATATGAGCCAAATACTGCATTTTTCCCTATGTACTATTTTAGCCATGTCTTGGTTCGCGGGCAGGGTCATCGTACACATTTTTAAAACTAAGTACCTTAATGATGATTGTGGACAATTTTGGTTAAATTTGTCCAAGCAGTTTCAGAGGAGATTTTTGTAAAAGATTACAAAAATTTATGATTCTTTTTTCAAAAATGACCATTTAAATAGGGCAATAACTCCTTAAGTGGTCAACTGACCATTTTAGTCATGTTGACTTATTTGTAGATCTTACCTTGCTGAACATTATTGCTTTTTACAGTTTATCTCTATCTATAATAATATTCAAGATAATATCCAAAAGCTGCAAAATTTCCTTAAAATTATCAATTCAGGGGCAGTAACCCAACAATAGGTTGTCTGATTCATCTGAAAATTTCAGGGCAGTTTGATCTTGACCTGATTAACAGTTTTACCATATCAGATATGCTCTAAATGCTTTGATTTCAGAGATATAAGCTAAAATTTACATTTTACCCCTATGTTCAATTTTAGCCATGGTGGCCATCTTGGTTGGTTGGCTGGATCACCGGACACATTTTAAAAACTAGATACCCCAATGATGATTGTGGCCAAGTCTTATTAAATTTGGCCTAGTAGTTTCTGGGGAGACTATTTTTGTAAAAGTTCACGACGACGGACAATGGACGCCAACTAATTTAATCACAAACTAATCCATTTAAACTAATCAAAAGTTTCAAAGTCAATAGACCATACCTAAGGGGGTATAGCCAAATATTCTCCATGGAAATGAGATATCCCAATGCTTATACAACTACATACCAAATATCATTGACCTAAGCAAAAGTTTAGAAGTCTCATTGACTTTTCACTTGTGATTCACCATAAACTAGACCTAATCACAAACTAAATTAAAAATGATAGAATTTGTTCATACTTTGCCAAAACGTAGTATCTATTGATATAATGGGCGTTTTTCAATAAAAGCGTAACTTTCAGACCTAAAAAAAATGGAAAATCAACTTGTCTAAAATTTAATTTCAAAAGTTATTTTGAATACCTCTATTATAGACTTGTTTGTAAACAAAAAGTGTAATCTTAAATATTCTTTAAAATGATATTATTTTCATAATTTGAGTACTGTTTCGTAGGGGACTTTTGTCCCCTACGAAACTTCTTCTAAACACACATATGTTTTTGCAATTTTAAATGTTTCCTAAAGACATTCCAGTTTGTTTACTTTAAATACTAGAAATTTTTTTTTTTCTGAATTGGAAAACCATTTTTATCGTTAAAGATTAGACAGTTCCTCACATATGAAGGTACAACTCATGTTACGTATTGGACATTTTGATGCTTTACGTAGTGGACAAACCCGTTTGTAGGGGACCGTTTCGTAGGGGACATATTCGCATGTTTTATCCCCCCCCCGCAATCCGTATATTGCAATAATAACAAGACTGATTGTATTCATCAGAGCATTTATTAAGCTGTAAACTGATATTTTTATCATAATTTTAAAACCAGATACTGAAGGAGATTTGACCTGTTTCGTTACGTGGACATTAACAAAAATACGGTATCACTCTGGTCCATTTGATGTGCTCAATTTTTCTTACCAACAATTTAATTGCCGTTATAAAAGCATCACTTCTTTTGTAAGACCCTAATGTTTATATCTCTTGCAAACAAAAATTACATTGAATTTATAAAACTGTTTATTGGCAAATTTTAATGACTTCTTTTCGTTGTGGACATTTTGTGAGGAACACACCTTCTGAAATTAAAAATCCTATATTGAAAGCTGTTTATTAAAATATGTTGGCTCTGAACATACGTTTGAATTATTAAAGAACTTATGTAAAGTAAAAATAACATTTATTTCTTCATTTTTTACGATATTTTAGAGTATGAATGTTGAACAGGTGGTCTAGGGACATGCCATTTTGGTTGTTTTGGGCCATTCAGGAGTCAATATCTTATCAATCCTTCTAAAAAAAAAAACTGTTTCTTTGCTTAAAAATGTTAAATCTAGTTCAATGTACTGACTGCACAAAAAATTACTTGCAAAGATCAAACATATTTTTTTAAAAAGTGACTGGGACAAAAAAATACGTTTTTATTGAAAAACGCCCATATATGTTCAAAATTATCATAAAATTGATAGCTAGGTCACTGTGCATTTTCTCAAGCTACAGGTTGTGAAAAAATGACACATTTAGTATGGATTATACATGTACAGGAAAAATCACCATTATGTGATTAGAAGCTAAACTAAATGATAGAATTGTAAAATAAAATACGAGAAGATAGCTTTTCAAAAATGCTTTGAAAATATCAAAAGAAAAGATAAGGTCACCGTGGTTTTTTTCGGCTAGAATACAAAATAGCAAAATTCCATGTAGATTCCCTCAGAAAATGCATTATTTTAGAGTTACCTCCTCTTAAAATGCCAATTTAAAAATATTAAAATTCAAACAGAACTAATCAACACTAGTACAAATATTTATACTTATAAGTTATTATCTTATAGAATTTGTTCTTTTAAATGGAAATTCGCATTAGTTATCTGCATTCCTGCATCAAATGTTGCTAACTTGATTGAAAATCTGGACCTTAGATTCTCTGTTTTTTACAATCCAAGATGGCGAAAGACACCCATACCACCTTAAGTATATACATGCACTAGTTCAATAATTATGATAACATTAAAATTTCAAGAAACTTGTATCATTATCACTTTTAAATATCAAGCTGTCTGTAAATTATAACTGTAAAACAAGAATGTGTCAATAGTACAGGATACCCCATTCACATTATTTTTTTCTATGTTCAGTGGACTGTGAAATAGGGGTAAACAAGAATGTGTCCATAGTACACGGATGCCTCTGCACTATCATTTTTTATGTTCAGTGGCGCATGAAAATGGGGAAAAATCTCAGTTCTCATAGGGAACATGTGTATAAAGTTTAAAGTTGATTGGACTTCAACTTCATCAAAATCTACCTCGACCAAAAACTTTAACCTGAAGCACTCGATCAGGACAGACGGATGGATGAACGAATGGATGAACCAATTGACGCACAGACCAGAAAACATAATGCCCATAAATGGGGCATAAAAAATACATGAAGAGAAATATGAGACATATACAATTTAAGATTTACAAGGTCAACAACAAAACGGGCATCAACACATGTAATTGTTAAGTATGAGCTGTGAGTATTTCATCACATAGTACATATGGGCAAAGGACACAGTTATCGTCCTTTACAAATATAGTCCCTATAGTGTGTAAACAGTGAATATTCTGTATAAAGCACAAAAATGTCAGTATTACCTCAGAAACTAACAAAACCTTTAAATAGACTTATTAAGATGGGATATAGTTATGATACTGTTGTCAGGTCATTAAAGATTCAATATTTTGATTCACTTATATATAGGGTCTTTGCATCGGAACTAAACACATTTATTCAAAAACAGTTGTTGGCATGACACGGGTTATGTTCTTCTCATATATGTAATGATGGTATGATACTAAACCCCTAACGGGAAGGATTGTGCCTGATATTCATATAATGAAATCAGTTTAATTGAATTCTGGAGCTGGCACGTCAGTTAACTGCTAGTAGTCTGTTGTTATTTATGTATTATTGTCATTTTGTTTATTTTCTTTGGTTACATCTTTTGACATTAGACTCGGACTTCTCTTGAATTGAATTTTAATGTGCGCATTGTTATGCATTTACTTTTCTACATTGGATAGAGGTACATGTGTAACGGGAGGGTCGAGATCTGATAAACATGTTTAACCCCGCCACATTTTTGTGCCTGTTCCAAGTCAGGAACCTCTGGCCTTTGTAAGTCTTGTATTATTTTAATTTTAGTTTCTTGTGTACAATTTGGAAATTAGTATGGCGTTCATTATCACTGAACTAGTATATATTTGTTTAGGGGCCAGCCGATGGACGCCTCCGGGTGTGGGAATTTCTCGCTACATTGAAGACCTGTTGGTGACCTTCTGCTGTTGTTTTTTCTATGGTCGGGTTGTTGTCTCTTTGACACATAAATAATAATAATAATAATTACATCTTTATTTAAAGAGAGTAGCTCATTTGGATTAAACCAATTTTCAATAAGGCTCTCTACATATACAATGTTAACAATATGAATAAAAAAAATAATTAATCTACTATTACACACATGTAAACAATTGACGTATATAAAGTAATATAACAACAGCAACAAAAACAACTATGGTATACATTGTGGCTTAACTTATAAATTCAACACTTTTAAAAATAAAATGACTTGTAAGAGTTTTTGAATGTAGATATAATTTTTGATTTTTTAATTTCACTGGACAGTGAATTCCACACTTTTGGACCACTAAAAGAAAAACTTGATTTGTATAATTCTGTATTTGATTTAGGGACAATAAAATTATCCGATGATGAAAGTCGAGTATTGTACGATTGTTTACTACTTGTAGGCACAATAAGATTGGATAAATATTTTGGTGCCAGTTGGTGCTTTGATTTATACATTAATAATGATTTGTGGTAAAATATTCTCTTAGTAACAGGAATAATTCCAGATTCCTTAAATAGTTCAATAGATGGTTTACGAATATCGTGTTCGTTTAAAATAATTCTAGCTGCCCTTTTTGCAATTTTAGTAAACTGTCAACTAAAAACTTGTTACAGTTTCCCCATACTGAACAACAGTAATCCAAATGTGGAAGAATATACGCATTGTAAAATAGAATTCGTGCATTGTGATTCAAGTATTTCTTGATTCTTTTTAATAAAGCTAATGAAGAATTAACTTTTTTGATTATATGATTAATTTGATCATACCAAGAAAAAGTTTTGTCAACAAAAATACCCAGGACTTTTTCACAGTGACTTTCATTAATCTTTTGGCCATTAATGGATACATTTAATGTGTAATTACACATCACAGACAGTTTTTGTTTTGAACCTATACACATTGTCTTAGTTTTTGACACATTAACTAACATTTTGTTTTCATCAACCCATTGACAAATATTTTCTAATACAACATTGAGTGTCTGACTTATATACCTTTTGTCTTTTCCAATTACAGAAATAGTGCTATCATCAGCAAAAAGATCAAGATTATGATTAGGATTACACAAAGGCAAATCATTAATAAATATTAAGAATAATATAGGACCTAAAACGGACCCTTGCGGTACACCTGCTTTTAATGTAGATACATCTGAAAAAGTATTTGAAATTGATACTACTTGATGTCTATCAGCTAAATACGAAGTAAACCAATGAATTGAATTATAAGAACATTTATATTTTTGTAATTTTTGAAGAAGCAGTTTGTGATTTAGAAGATCAAAAGCTTTACACAGATCTAAAAATACTGCCCCTACTAAATTTCCTTCATCAACGGCTTTTAACCATTTATCTAAAAGCCTGATTGCATGACATACAATAGATTATATTTGTTTAGAAAATTCATCAAATGAGTTTTTACGTGTCGCTCAAGGATCTTAGATAGTAATGGTAAAATTGCAATAGGTCTGTAGTTAAAAACATCATTTTTGGAACCTTTATTTTTAAAAACTGGTAGAACTTTAGCCAGTTTGAATAACGATGGGTATACTGATTTTCTGATGCTTAAATTAAAAATGTGGCATAATGGAACTGAAATTAGGTGTGATGACATTTTTAAAAACTTTGCACTGATATTATCAAGACCTGTTGCTTTTTTTCTCATCAAGTGTGATTAATTGATGGAGAACAAATTCATTAGTTATTTGTGGTATGGTAAAAAAGACATTTTCTGGTACACGCCATGAAATATAATTATCAAGTTTTCCAGAACATCTGGTGCTTGAGTTTGAATTAAGATTAACATTTTCAGTAATATTTGTAAAATAATTATTGAAAGTATCAGCAATGCTTTTAGGGTCTGTAATTGGTTTATTACTACAGTCATTTAAGATTGCATGGTTATGATGATTTTCACTACCATTTACATTATGCAAGTGTTTCCATAATTTGCTGCTATTTCCTTTTTCTTGTTCTAATACTTCAGTATAAAAATTTTGTTTTGAATTTTCTATGAGGTATTTAACCTTGTTTCTCCAAAATTTATAGTTATATGTGTCTTTTTTCTTATGATAATAATCACGTTTTTTCATGCCCTCTTTAATTTCATCATTTATCCACTGATTTTGATAAACATGTTTAACTCGCTTTTTAATGAGAGGAGCATGATGATTTAACACTTCAGTAAAAATATTTATAAAACTTAGTAGCGCTTCATCAGGATCATCAATTTCTAGTATACTGTCAAAGGGACACTGAGATAAATGGTGAATAAAATCAGTCTCGTTAAAATATTTTGTAGATCTATAAGTTATATAATCATGAATTTGCTTTTTCGTTTTGAACCCTCTTTTATGAGAAATACATACTGGATAGTGATCACTGATTGAATATTTTGGAACTGCAATATAATTAATATTTTCTGGCAGATTACAATACACATGGTCAATTAAAGTAGATGAAGTTTTAGTTACTCTGGTAGGTTCTGTAACCATTTGACTCATGTTGAAAATATTTTTGATGTGTGACCACTTAGCATGTTTTTTACTTGACATTATATCAATATTTAAATCTCCCATAATAATAGTTTCCTTTTCTTCAGTGTCAACTTTTAACATTATGGTTTCAAACTTAGTAACCCAGTTAGCATTACTGTTAGGGGGTCTATATACATAACCTAGTAAAATAGGTGTTTGATGAATATTAATAACTTCTATCCACATTGACTCAATTTCTTGCATTTCCAAATCGTCCCTTCTTTCGTATTTATTTGTTTTGAAGTATAAAGTAAAAGCCCACCCCCAGATTTATCAATTCTGTCTTTTCTATGTAAATTGTACCCTAGAATATTGATCTCCTTATTTTTGACACTACTTGACAAAAATGTTTCACTCAAACATAAAATATGCGTGTTTGATTTTGATTCCGAAATTAAGTATTGTATTTCGGCAAATTTTGGTAAAACATGGTTTATATTTAAGTGACAAATGTTAAGGGATTTGTGTGGGAATATAAAAGGATTGATCTGGGTATACTTGGAGCATTCTGATTTTTGCTCAAGAAGAAAAATAGCAATACACACATATATAATGAGAATAACTATAGAATGATATAAAATACAATCGTGTGCTTGACTTGAGCACAATTCAAAAGTTTCTTCTAATTCCAGACGTTTGGACGAAATGAATGTGGATGTTGATAATCTTGATTGGTTGTCTCTAATGGCGCATATCTGCTCCCTGTTATCCTCTCCGAATAAAAATTTTGTTCAAATTGTGAATTTGAATCGTACAATCTAAGCATTGTGTTAACACAAGAAATAATGTTATGGCTTAGAACTTTAGCACCGTCTACGTTGGTATGTACATGGTCCTGAAAAAGCAATTGATTAGGACGATTGCCGTACAAAAAGTCTAACGTGTTATCCAGTATTTTCACTTGATTATCTTCAACTGTTAGTAACTGCTGGTTTACTTCAGAAATAATATGGTTTGACTTGAAATCTGTAGGCCATGGTAGAATTGATGAAATAATTATTTGCGTTTCCGGTAAGCCCTGTTTTACCGTGTGAATAAGATTTTTATAATCATTTATTATAGTACGAACAGTATCTCTATCAGACACATTGTTGGTTCCAACATGCACAGCTATGACATCAACACAATTTTATTTTTATAATTTGCAAATTTTATATCTTACACTTTCCCAACTTTTTTCTTGATATTTCATGCAATGATATTAAGTAAGGGGATGAAATTACATGTTAAAAAAATTTGGGTGCTGAATCTTTATGTAAAGGAGATTCACTTGTTGTCGAGTATCGAGTTGCGAGTTGCGAGAATCGAGATGCGAGTTACAAAAGTCGAGTTGCGAGTTATGAAAGTCGAGTTGCGAGTTACAAAAGTCGAGTTGCGAGTTACGAAAGACGAGTTGCGAGTTACGAAAGTCGAGTTGCAAGTTACAAAAGTCGAGTTGCGAGTTACAAAAGTCGAGTTGCGAGTTACGAAAGTCGAGTTGGGAGTAACGAAAGTCGAGTTGCGAGTAACGAAAGTCAGGTTGCGAGTTACAAAATTCGAGTTGCGAGTTAAGAAAGTCGAGTTGCGAGTTACAAAAGTCGAATTGCGTAAAAATGTGAAATCGAAACTATTTAAATTCTTTGGTGTAATAATATCTTTATTTAAAGAGAGTAACTCATTTGGATTAAACCAATTTTCAATAAGGCTCTCTACAATGTTAACAATATGAATAAAAAATAATTAATCTACTATTACACACATGTAAACAATAGACGTATATAAAGTAATATAACAACAACAACAAAAACAACTATGGTATACATTGTGGCTTAACTTATAAATTGAACACTTTTAAAAATAAAATGACTTGTAAGAGTTTTTGAATGCAGATATACTTTTTGATTTTTTAATTTCACTGGACAGTGAATTCCACACTTTTGGACCACTAAAAGAAAAACTTGATTTGTATAATTCTGTATTTGATTTAGGGACAATAAAATTATTCGATGATGAAAGTCGAGTATTGTACGATTGTTTACTACTTGTAGGCACAATAAGATTAGATAAATATTTTGGTGCCAGTTGGTGTTTTGATTTATACATTAATAATGATTTGTGGTAAAATATTCTCTTAGTAACAGGAATAATTCCAGATTCCTTAAATAGTTCAATAGATGGTTTACGAATATCGTGTTCGTTTAAAATAATTCTAGCTGCCCTTTTTTGCAATTTTAGTAAACTGTCAACTAAAAACTTGTTACAGTTTCCCCATACTGAACAACAGTAATCCAAATGTGGAAGAATATACGCATTGTAAAATAGAATTCGTGCATTGTGATTTAAGTATTTCTTGATTCTTTTTAACAGAGCTAATGAAGAATTAACTTTTTTGATTATATGATTAATTTGATCATACCAAGAAAGAGTTTTGTCAACAAAAATACCGAGGACTTTTTCACAGTGACTTTCATTAATCTTTTGGCCATTAATGGATACATTTAATGTGTCATTACACATTACAGACAGTTTTTGTTTTGAACCTATACACATTGTCTTAGTTTTTGACACATTAACACATTTTGTTTTCATTAACCCATTGACAAATATTTTCTAATACAACATTGATTGCCTGACATACAATAGATTATATTTGTTTAGAAAATTCATCAAATGAGTTTTTACGTATCGCTCAAGGATCTTAGATAGTAATGGTAAAATTGCAATAGGTCTGTAGTTAAAAACATCATTTTTTGAACCTTTATTTTTAAAAACTGGTAGGACTTTAGCCAGTTTGAATAACGATGGGTATACTGATTTTCTGATGCTTAAATTAAAAATGTGGCATAATGGAACTGAAATTAGGTGTGATGACATTTTTAAAAACTTTGCACTGATATTATCAAGACCTGTTGCTTTTTTCTCATCAAGTGTGATTAATTGATGGAGAACAAATTCATTAGTTATTTGTGGTATGGTAAAAAAAACATTTTCTGGTACGCGACATGAAATATAATTATCAAGTTTTCCAGAACAACTGGTGCTTGAGTTTGAATTAAGATTAACATTTTCAGTAATATTTGTAAAATAATTATTGAAAGTATCAGTAATGCTTTTAGGGTCTGTAATTGGTTTATTACTACAGCCATTTAAGATTGCATGGTTATGATGATTTTCACTACCATTTACATTATGCAAGTGTTTCCATAATTTGCTGCTATTTCCTTTTTCTTGTTCTTATACTTCAGTATAAAAATTGTATACAGTATTGTTTATTTTGTTTTGTTGTTTGGACTTCATCTAAGTCTCTTGTAAAAGTTAAATGGATTGCTTACATAATCACTACGTATAGTATTTTCTGAAGATGCAGATAGCCTTTTCAAATACGGCGGATGGCTTGCAGTTTCATTAGTTTTAAATTTCATAGCTAGCACCGTCATATTAAACATAAAGGGAGATAGCAACCAAACTATAGTACATATATGTTAAAGGCCCCTTCTGCAGATTTCGTTTAGAGTGGGCTTTTTGGGGGCAGCTGCAGACCCGGGCAATATTCGTTAGGGACCGCAAAATTTATTCTTTGGCAGTGACACTCAAAATTGTGGACGTTAACATTATATATGTCTACATTGCATGGCTAGAGATGAAGGGGAAATGATGGCGTGCATAAAACCAGTTTAAACCCGCCGCATTTTTGTGTCTGACCTAAAGGAACCTTTAGTTTTTGTTGCTATTGTATGTTTTTTAATTTTGGTTAATTTTTTATATTTAGGAGCATAGAATTGCGTGCATATTCTTGATCTAATGAACATTGTGTTTCGGGGCCTACTCGGGGATCCATCTAGGTGTATGCTTTCTCGCTGTGTTGAAGACCCAATAGCCTTTGGTTGAATTGTATATTTTGGTTGGGTTGCTGTCTCTTTGACACATTCTCTGTTTTTAATTCTTTAGTCTATACATGTAGCTGTCAAAGATACTATTGTAAAAACTGCATTTACACCATTTTATAGGTAAGATTTAATTGGAAAGTTTAAAAAGTTTATTGCTACATTGTGAATAAGATTTTTTTAAAGTATTCCTCCGGGGTATTGGGTAAATATATTCATACTTATAAGTAACATATAAAACTGAGTCACTTAGGTTTAAAATTATATAGTGCTCACATGTTTGAGGTTGCCAATTATGAGTTAGTAAAACGGTTTCCGTTAGTTTTTTAAGAATTCAGTTTGTATTGTTTCGCATTTTTCATGTTTGGGCCGTTTATAGCAAACTATAAATAATGGATTTTGAAGGCCATACGGTTTTCTATATGGTGGCTTTAATCCACTTCATTTGACCTTGATAGTGCCTCATTGCTAATCATACCACATCTCCTTATTTTTATATAGAGGAAATTATTCTGTAGCTTTCTAGGACCACACATATAGGCAGTTATCCAGTGTAAATTAGTACGTCCGACCCGTTGCTTTCAAGTCTAGTGTTAGAACAAACTTCTGGTTTAACTATAGTGTATAGTGCTTTCTTTTAGTCAAGTTTTATGATGTCGTTAATTTATAACAGAACTGAGCTTTAAAATAACATTATTAGTGGTTACTATAACCGATTCTGAAAAACAGAAGCAATGTAATTAGGAATATCTCAAGAAACAGTTTTATGAAGATACAATAATTTGTTTTTCTGACGTCTATTCTGGAGGGAATCCCAACCTAATTGCTTGTATAGTTTCCATCTATGAGTTCCCTTTCGAAGCCCAGTTACAACTTATTATCCTAGCAGCAGCTTGTTGTGCTGACTCAATTAGATCTGATCCTTTTTTTTTGCGCAGTTATCCCAAATTATGTTCCCATATTTCAAAATAGGCCTTATAAATGCAATATAAAGTCTTTCCAGAGACTGTCTATCAATCTTATGTTTTAAATATCTCATAATATTAAGACGTCTACAAGCATTTGAATACATATCCTGTATGTGACTTGCCCATCTAGCAATAGATGATAGTGTTATACCAAGATGTTTATGTTCTGAGATATTTTCTAGTATCATCTGCAAACAGTTTTGTTAATTGGACATGCTTTGATACTATATATGCCCTTGAATTTTTACTAGATAACATTTTTGTTCGCTTTGGGGATTCCGTATATCGTCAGATTATCGGAATTCCTATGGGGACTAACTGTGCACCACTTATTGCGGACCTGTTTTTGTATTGTTATGAGTTACAATTTATGACAAAAATAAGCAAAGACCCATCGAAACAACATCTGATAAACAAATTTAATAATACTTTTAGATATTTGGATGATATTTTGGCTCTCAATAATGATGACTTCAGTATGTATATTAATGAAATTTACCCTGTTGAACTCACTTTAAATAAAGCTAATACTAACAATGACCACTGCCCTTTTCTCGATCTTGATATCTATATCACTAATGGAAAGCTGAATACTAAAATTTATGATAAAAGGGGTGATTTTTCATTTCCTATCGTTAATTATCCGTTTTTAGATGGTGACGTACCCTTGTCACCATCTTACGGTGTTTATATATCTCAACTTGTACGATTCGCTCGTGTATGTAACAATGTTTTAGATTTTAACGAGAGAAATTTATGTATTACTGAAAAATTATTACACCAGGGTTTTCGATATCACAAACTAGTCAAAACATTTACTAAATTTTATCATCGGTATAAAGACATCATTCGTAAATATAGCTTAACATGCAGACTTCTAATACGTTCAGGTATTTCACATCCATTTTTTTATGGAAATATTCTTTATAAAGCACAAAGGTGTCAGTATTCACCTCAGAAACTTACAAAACCTTTGAATAGACGTATTAAGAAGGGATATAATTACGATACTGTTGTCAAGTCATTAAAGATTGCATATTTTGGCGTTAATATTGAGTCACTGATAAGGTCTTTGCATCGTAACTAAACACATTTATTCTAAAAACAGTTGTTGGCATGACACGGGTTATGTTCTTCTCATATATGTTATGATGGTATGATACTAAACCCCTAACGGGAAGGATTGTGCCTGATGTTCATATGATGAAATCATAATCTTTCAGTCAGTTTAATTGAAGTCTGGAGCTGGCATGTCAGTTAACTGCTAGTAGTCTGTTGTTATTTATGTATTTTTGTCATTTTGTTTATTTTCTTTGGTTACATCTTCTGACATCAGACTCGGACTTCTCTTGAACTGAATTTTAATGTGCGTATTGTTATGCGTTAACTTTTCTACATTGGTTAGAGGTATAGGGGGAGGGTTGAGATCTCACAAACATGTTTAACCCCGCCGCATTTTTGCGCCTGTCCCAAGTCAGGAGCCTCTGGCCTTTGTTAGTCTTGTATTATTTTAATTTTAGTTTCTTGTGTACAATTTGGAAATTAGTATAGCGTTCATTATCACTGGACTAGTATATATTTGTTTAGGGGCCAGCTGAAGGACGCCTCCGGGTGCGGGAATTTCTCGCTACATTGAAGACCTGTTGGTGACCCTCTGCTGTTGTTTTTTATTTGGTCGGGTTGTTGTCTCTTTGACACATTCCCCATTTCCATTCTCAATTTTATTAATTTGTTTGTAACTACATCTACTATGCCATTCACAAACAATAAAAGCAGAAAAGGGCCCAATATGGACCCTTGAGGAACTCCTGCCTTGACAGTATTCCAATTAGAAGAAAAAAACATTTACTCCAACCCTTTGTTGTCTTTCAGAAAGATAACGTTTGAACCAGTTAAGCAAATTACCCTTTATTCCATATTTTCTTAATTTATACAGAAGTCCCATGTGCCAAACGCGTTTAAATGCCTTTGACACATCACAAAAAATAAATGTGACATCTTTCCGTTTGTCAAGATTTTTTACAATCTCAACATATAATAAAAGTAACTGATTTATAGTAGCATCCTTGATACGGAACCCAGACTGTTGATCAGTTAATATTGCATGACCATGCATGTAGTTATGTAAACATTTATAAAAATATTTTTTTCTTAAACATTTAGGAACAGAGATAGGCCTGTAGTTTGAAACACTGTCCCGATCTCCTAAATACCTTTGTAGATAGCTGATACATTTGGAAGTTTCCAATCACTGGTTACTATTCCAGTTTGTAAGCTTTTATTAATTATGAATGTTAGAGGTGTAACCAGTGATGGGAAACTTGCCTTAAGAAATTTTAGAGGTAGCTTGTCAGGTCCAGATGGTTTATTAATATTTAAAATTTGGAATTGGTCAATCACATCCTGCTCTGTTATCATTATTTCAGACAGCTCGTAGGGTGCCAAAGGGGGGACATTAGGCAATTGCGGTTCTATATCAAATCTTGATATTGAGCAAAAATAATCATTAATGGCTGTGGCTTTCTCAACGGGGTGAATAAGAATCTCTCCATTTACTTTAATGGGAGAATTTTGACTCTCTTTATTTTTAAATTTGCAAACACTCTTAGCTATTCTCCACCACTTTCCGGGGGGGGGGGGATTTATCGACTAGGGACATGTGCAAATTAATCAGGTACTGACGTGTTGCCTCTCTTACTAGATCAATCACTTCATTTCTAAGTTCTTTAATTTTTTTCCTATCTGAAACTAAATTTCTTGATTTAGCTTTTTTGTACGCACGGTTACGCTTTCGCATTTAAGCTTTAATACTGGTTGTGAATACTTTTTGAAATATATGTGTCCATGACATGATAAACTTCTTGGTTATAAATTAGACCATTTATTATATTCGTGTCATGAAGATTTTTAAAACATTAATTCCAATTTTTTCCTTGTAATTACATGATTGCTGATGCATAATCACCACTCTCATAGTAAAAGACTAATTTTGAATAAGCCTTTTGTCTAGCAGTGGAAAAATTTATCTCAATAAGTGTTGGACAGTGATCGCTACAGAAACTTGGTAGTACCATACTATTTCTTAGTATACTAAGATTATTCATATATATAGGGTATAATAGTGTTGCAGTTGAGGAGGTTATTCGAGTAGTTTCCTGAACAACATTTTCACATATGCCATATCTTTCACAGATTCTTGATTTCTTCCTAGTCGGACTTGCTTTTAGTAAATCAATGTTCAAGTCACCAAGCAATATTACATTTTTATCAGTATCTATTACATTATCTAATAAAGTTTCAAAATGGTATAGTGATTGTGATAGGTGCATTTGGAGGTCTATAAAAACATACAACTAAGAATCTACCAGTTTTTGTTGTAATTTTTAAAAACGATGGATGGAATACGAAAAGTAAACATAGATTCCGCTATTTTTTGATGACATGTATCTTCTAAATCGATAAGTTCTATTACTTTGCTGCAAATCCTCATCTTCAAACGCATTGACCATTCGTTATTTAGCTATAGTTTACACGCAGGTCTTTGTTTAATGACTTGTGATGCATATGAACCAAAAAAATGATTTGTAAATCCATCCGAAATTCCAATGAGCAAACTATTTTCTCCATGATTTTGCAGTGTGTTATAGTCCGCTCGAGATGCAGAATTTCCTTTACTATTCTATTTTTAGGTTCATTTGTTTACGAAATATAAGATAATAAGGTAATTTATGGTCGGACCGCTTCTTTTTATGTTGTAGTGTAAACGCACTGGATCAAATATGATCGATCTCGTCCTTTAAGGATACAGCATCTTTTTTTCAAATACTTCCAGAACTTAACTTATATTAGACTTTTTTAAATAAGTATCACATGTTACTCTTTCAAAACCTCGTAATCACGGGAATAACTAAGTTCGGGTAAATGCATGTTTTGTCAAAAAATATTTTTGTAACTCGCAACTCGACTTTTGTAACTCGCAACTCGACTTTCTGAACTCGCAACTCGACTTTTGTCACTCGCAACTCGACTTTCTTAACTCGCAACTCGACTTTTGTAACTCGCAACTCGACTTTTGTAACTCGCAACTCGACTTTTGTATCTCGCAACTCGACTTTTGTAACTTGCATCTCGATTTTCTTAACTCGCAACTTGCAACTCGACGATAAGAAACCCTCTTAGGGAGCTACCATTTGATTTTTACGGGGGGGGGGGGGGAGGGGGACTAGGATGAAATTTGAAAAAAAAAATAGACAGGACAGGAGTTTTGAGTAAAAAAAGAGGCAGGATGTGACACTTGCAAAAAAAAATTAATGGATACATTGGATTTTTTTAACGGACTCGTATATTTACCAACCTTATCAAGACCATTAATTGTGTTATCCATTTTATGCGCGACCAGTGATAGCATTGATATATTTTGTGAAAATTACAGACTTTGGAATAAAGTTCTTGGATGGAAAGATGTCTCATTTGGCACTCATACCTCATCTTCTTGTTTCTATATACAAACCGAGCACGTGTTAGAAAAAAAACTAATAGGTAATATGAAACCGACTATGATCCAGAGGATTTAGATAATTGGAGATATTGCGCATACGTCAATATGACAGCAGCCGAACGATAAGAATACCTCTGAGATATATTTTGCAACAAACGGACTTTATTGGTGGATGAGTTACAAAAAAAGTTTTGAGCTATTTACTATATAAAATTGAGAAAGGAAATGGAGAATGTGTCAAAGAGACAAAAACCGACCATAGAGCAGACAACAGACGAAGGCCACCAACGGGTCGGTCTTCAATACAGCGAGAAACTCCCGCAACCGGAGGAGTCCTTCGGCTGACCCCTAAACAAATATGCATTCTAGTTCGGTGAAAATGGACGTCATACTAACTCCGAATTATACAGCTACTAATATACGAAGAAACTAAAATCAAAATCAAACAAGACTATCAAAGGCCAGAGGCTCCTGACTTGGGACAGGCGCAAAAACGCGGCGAGGTTTAACATGTTTTTGGAGATATCAACCCTCTCCCTATAACTCTAGCCAATGTAGAAAAAACAAACACACAACAATACGCACATTAAAACTCAGCTTAAGTGAAGTCCGAGTCCGATGTCAGAATAGGTAACAAAAGAAACTAAATAAAATGACTAATACATAAATAAAAAA
This sequence comes from Mytilus galloprovincialis, assembly GCF_965363235.1. Taxonomy (NCBI): domain Eukaryota; kingdom Metazoa; phylum Mollusca; class Bivalvia; order Mytilida; family Mytilidae; genus Mytilus; species Mytilus galloprovincialis. The sequence continues at coordinate 51,877,388 of NC_134850.1, forward strand.
AGGACTACTAGTGCAGTTACTGACATGCCAGCTTCCACACCTGGCACATTTTAATGTGCGGATTTTTATGCGTTTACTTTTCTACATTGGCTAGAGTTATAAGGGGAGGGTTGAGATCTCATAATATAAAAAAAGAAGATATGGTATGATTGCCAATGAGACAACTATCCACAAAAGACCAAAATGACACAGACATTAACAACTATAGGTCACCGTACGGCCTTCAACAATGAGCAAAGCCCATACCGCATAGTCAGCTATAATAGGCCCCAATAAGAAAATGTAAAACAATTCAAACGAGAATACTAACGGCCTCATTTATGTAAAAAAATTAACGAAAAACAAATATGTAACATATAAACAAACGACAACCACTGAATTACAGGCTCCTGACTTGGGACAGGCACATACATAAATAATGTGGCGGGGTTAAACATGTTAGCGGGATCCCAACCCTCCCCCTAACCTGGGACAGTGGTATGACAGTACAACATAAGAACGAACTATAAAAATCAGTTGAAAAAGGCTCAACTCATCAGATGGACAAAAATAGAAGTAGACGTGGCCGGGTAAACATGTTTAACCCCGTCGCAATTTTGCGCCTGTCCCAAGTCAGGAGCTTCTGGCCTTTGTTAGTCTTGTATGATTTTTAATTTTAGTTTCTTGTGTATAATTCGGAGTTTAGTACGACGTTCATTATCACTGAACTAGTATACATATTTTTAAGTGGCCAGCTGAAGGACGCCTCCGGGTGCGGGAGTTTCTCGCTACATTGAAGACCCACAGGTACATTACAATGCATAACAATGGAACAAACCTGTTCAACTACTTTACGAGGCGAAAGAGAAAGTCAAATAGTGAAGCATGCAAATTGAAGATTATGTTATATATTTTACATAAACATTTTCACAGAACAAAAACATTTATTTTGAGAATCCCAGACACTATATTAGTTGACATGTTTTTCACTATGTTTTTCACTAATTCCACGTGTTTTCAAGTTGTAGCTAGTAAACTCGTAGTAGCCCACAATGCATTGTAGTTCATTGAGTCCATTGGTCAGTTTTTCAAGGCCGTATTGGAGTTGTGTTTGGGAAATTACTATGCAAATATATTCTGACGTCAGGAAATCTATCTTGTTCTCGACCTGTTAAATAGCTTAAGGCTCTTTTTCATGACATACGCTCACGTGAACTCGCGTTGTGATCACGGTTCCTTAACTCCTAAATTATTCTGGAATTTATTGCAGGGTAAGAATGAAGTGTTTTTTTTAGTTTCCCGATCAATATATATATATGATATAATTTTGTGCCAAACATAAATCGACTAAAACTCAAACAAGGTTGATTTTTACTACTAGAACTTAACAGCTAGACCTCTCTTCCCTTTAAAAAAAAAATAAAATAAATAATATACAGACAATTTTATGTCGACATAAGGTCCTGTGTATCCTTAATCTAGGTAACAGTTGATCCCCCAACATCAAATACTGGACCCGTAAGTATCTTACAGTCAGGAGATCCCCAACATCAACTGCTGGACCCGTAAACGTATCTTACAGGAGATCACCCAACATCAAAAGCTGCGGCTCTTGGGCTGATATCATAACCTTGGGCCGATAAAGGGTCCGATATGAAAAATGCCATGTAATAATCTATACGTATCGAATGTGCTTATAATTTGTTATTTGTTTTTAAATATCAATTAGGGAGCTACCATTTGATTTTTAGGGGGGGGGGGGGGGGGCTATGATGAAATTTGAACAAAAATAGGCAGGACAGGAGTTTTGAGTTAAAAAAAAAGGCAGGATGAGACACTTTGCAAAAAAAAAAAGGCAGGATGACAATTTAGGTAAAAAAAGTCAGGATAAACTAATAAAAAAAAGGCAGGACCGAATAGAGTGAAAAATAAAAATGCAGGACAGAGATTACAATTAAAAAAAATGCAGGACAAAATTTTTCATCCTAGCCCCCCCCTCCCCCCCATAAAAATCAAATGGTAGCTCCCTTATATATACAATGTATATATAGATCTAACATTGTTGGGTTGATGTTTAGACGAGTTGTAAGCGGTACCATAAAATACATACATGTTTGACGGAGCATCGTTTGTTACGACTAGCGGTAACTTATCCATCTCTAAATTCAAAATTTATGACGCTTGTGAAATTAGGATCCATAGCTATACAAACAGGCAAATGCTCCTTGTGTAACTTATATAATACGGATATACTTACGCATTATATACTTTGCTGTACATATCTTTTACAAATTCGGACAGAAATGTTCTACAAAATTGTTGATATTCTTGAAGTAGAAGATTCCGTTCGTTTCTTTAATCAAGATGATGACGAAATTGTCGAGTCGTTACTTGGAAGTATGAATCATACCATGCAAACTATAAAGCTGATGTATGGAGCCTCTTGATGTGCCACATAGCAGATTATATGCATAAACTATATCAGGTCTTCAATTATGATCTTTATAGTCACATATTTGATCTGAACTAATGTTGTTCTTGTATGAAATTGGTGAATTATAGACGTTTTGTTTTCGACTCTATTTCATATGTAATTATGTAACTACCTATAGACTTTTTTTATTGCTGTTTATATACTTTGATGTTGTTTAGAATATGTAAATATGTTAGTGTTATGTTCTTGATTCTGTTCTTATAATATAAATTGTAAAATCTTCATATATGGAGGAAATTAAGATAATCAATCAATATACAGAATGTATCACCATGATATCAGTGCTGGTGGTCCGATGGATAAATCTGTTGTAGAGTTGTCACTGGTTCAGTGACAACAAATAAATATTATAAATATATATATATATATATATATGTTAGCGGCAATAAGTGAAACTAGGCATTAAGCTTAAATCATAGGCAATAAGCTAACGCCTAGGCAGTAAGTCTATTGCCTAAATGATGTTAGGCATTAGTCTTAAATCCTAGGATGTAATCTTAAATCTTGAAAAATGTGTGCAGGCATTAAGCTTAATGCCTATCATGAATAGAAATGCGAGTAAATAAAAGACATTTATTCACTTTAATAAAAATATATTTGTTACATAATAACACTAGGAGAACTGGAGCCTGTTAATCGAAACTATCCTAAGATCGGTCCTTTAAGATATGCTTAAGACAGAAATTGTGATAAAGTTGGGACCGATTTACGACATGTCTCACCATGCACATCAAAATTATCAAAGTTAGGATTATCTTAGCTAGGATGTCATAACCGCTCTCCTAAGTATTGGCGGTAAAGAAAATAGCAAATGAAAAATTTGAAATGTGGTATCAAATTTAATCAACAAAATTAATTCAAAAACTGATTAATTATTAGAAAATAATTATTAGTTTTAAGTTAAAAGGTAATATATAATTTTAATATTATAATTGTACATTTAAACTCTTTGAAAACAAAACATAAGTAAAAACATATAACTACGTTTTATGTTAGAATTGAACAAACTGATTTTAAATAATTAAATTAATTTATAGTCGATAAGATCAGTATATTATATATGGAACGCCATGACTGCCTTATGTTAATGACCAGCATTATATTCAGTGCTCACAACATTATATGCAGTGCTCACAACATTATATGCAGTGCTCACAACATTATATTAAGTGCTCACAACATTATATGCAGTGCTCACATAATTATATGCAGTGCTCACATCATTATATGCAGTGCTCAAAACATTATATTCAGTGCTCACACCATTATATGCAGTGCTCACACCATTATATGCAGTGCTCACAACATTATATGCAGTGCTCACAACATTATATGAAGTGCTCACAACATTATATTAAGTGCTCACAACATTATATTAAGTGCTCACAACATTATATGCAGTGCTCACATCATTATATGCAGTGCTCACATCATTATATGCAGTGCTCAAAACATTATATGTAGTGATCACAACATTATATTAAGTGCTCATAACATTATATTAAGTGCTCACAACATTATATTAAGTGATCACAACATTATATGCAGTGCTCGCAACATTATATGCAGTGCTCACAGCATTATATGCAGTGCTCACACTATTATATGCAGTGCTCACACCATTATATTAAGTGCTCACAACATTATACGCAGTGGTCCAAACATTATATGCAGTGGTCACAACATTATATGAAGTGGTGAAAACATTATATGAAGTGCTCACAACATTATATGAAGTGGTCACAACATTATACGTTTTTTGTTGTATGATGAGATTGATGTATGATGAGATCATTCGGTAAACTTCGTTTTTTATCGGAAATTAACGAATCCATAACTGGTAAATTACGGAAAATTAATGCCCAGCAAACAAATTTCAACAGTAATTATTATAATATGTTATCATTAATGCAGTATACAAATTTATAACTGATTGAAATAAGTAAATTAAGAAGTATGATCAATTTAACACAAATTTATTCCACACCAGGGCAGTTTAAACTTATTTTGAGGATCAGTTTCACCATATTCACAACTTAAAATGTATATAAAATTATATTTAAGTCTTTATTAAATTGCTTCGCCGAACGCAGTTGGATACGACCGCAGAGGTCCAACCCTGAACAGTTCGGACAAAAATGGACACACTATTCACGCTTGATTCAGGTCTGAATTTGGAATATAATTAAATGTTTGACACATAATAGGTTTCTGACACAGAATAACTGTAGTCAAAGAACTAAAAATTGGTTATATAATTTGAATTTATACTTAATTTTTTTTTTGCTTTTGCACTACGCTGTTGCGAATTGCCCCACCCCCTCCAAAAATTAAAAAAATACCCTCCTTTTTTTGTTGTTTTGTGCAATATGCTATGCTGTTGCATACTGACCCCAAGAGAAGAAAAATGTATCCCCCACTTTTTTTCTTTTTAATTTCTGAAATCTGATATGGGAAAAAAAATCTTTACACATAATTTTAAAGCAGTGTAAGGGAGGTAATCAAACATGTCTGGATTACCTTAATATATTTGGATTACCTTCCTTACACTGGTTTCAAATTGTCTTAATTGACCATTAACCAAGAAACCTTTGTTTTTCCTTTTTTTTTGCCTCTAATTCCTAAACGGTTTGAGCCATAACACCTCCCCCACCTACCCCTCCGAGCAAATCATAACCATCCCTTTTGTAGTTTGGAAACTTGTGGTATAATTTCAGAGAGATTTATACACTTAATGACTGGAAACTACCAAAATGTTTAATTCGACCCCCTTTTTGGCTCCTAATTCCTAAAAAGTTAAGACCATACCCCCCCCCATTCTTTCTTTAGTGGTTATAAACCTTGTGTTAAAATTTGATTGAATTTACTTAAACAAAAGTTATTATCCGGAAAACATCTGTCTTCGTCGACGCTGACGACGACGACGTGATAGCAATATACGACCATTTTTTTTAAATTTGTTCTTGCAGTCGTATTAAAACATGGAGATTTATACACATATATTGTGCATTTCTGAATAAATATATTCAGATTACTCGGGATGGTAATTAAGATATGTTATGACCCAGTATTTTTCAAGGAGAACCAAATATCTGTCAGAAGTATACTGTTCATTGCATTTTTTTTATCAATGTTGGTCAGCAATTGCAAATAGAATTTTACTTAAACATTTACGATTTTCAATCATATTTTAAAAAGGCATGTCACAGCAATGTTTGGTGCAAAATAACAAGTTTGTGAATTTAAATTCTTTTAAGAATATAATTCGGACTATGCTATACATAAAAGTCAAATTAGTTTCGACAATTTTCCATTTTTTCCCGTGAGTGATCCATATTCATGAGAACGAAGCCCCACAAAAACAATCAAGATCCGTCGTCAAAAGTAACTTTCCAGATAACGAAAAAAATATTCAGATATGATTTTAGTATTATAGATGTGTGCATATATATGTGTGCATGTAAAACAAAGATATATATCAAAAAGAAGATGGGGTGTGATTGCCAATGAGCCAACTCTCCACAAGAGACCAAAGAACACAGAATTAACAACAATAGGTCGCCATACGGCCTTCAACACTTACAAATATTTCCAAATTATGATTCTGTTATCCAAAATTATTGTATTGTATGTCTCGAGCTCTTATTTTAATATACAAAGAAGGCTATGTAAGGGCTTTTGTGCTCATATGAAGTAATCAAAGTTATATGGTCCTATGGGGTGGGTAGTGCTCCTTTGCGTTGTTTTTAGAGGTCGGGAATTTCAACTATGAAGAAATGGACATCACCAAATCCAGACCTTTATTGGGACGGGATGTATAACATTTTTGTATTGACAAAAAATTCGAGCCAAATTAGTTGAGGTTAATAGTTCATGACACCCTCTCTCGTGGTGATCACTGACCATGCATAAACTCACCAATCATTCAAGAATTTAATTGCAGCGTAAGAGGACATTTTTTTTTTGTCATTCGCGTTTTTTTTTTTTTTGGTTTAAATATAATTTAATTCGATTCAAACTAAAATCAGGTCAATTTTTAACTAAAAACTTGTTTGGTTATATTATACCCAAGTGCAAATTCAGGCGGGAATTTATAACCCCCCTCTTCCCCTTAAAAAATATCAGCAAATGACATTTTCACGCATTGATAGGACAAGCGAAAAAAAATCAGAAGATTAAGGGCCAAAGTATACCCCATTTTAGTGCAAGATTTTGAACCAATTTTAGGCTGTTGTCTGTTCTTAGGTCGGGTTGTTGTCTCTTAGACACGTGCACATTCCCCATTCTCAATTTTATTTTCCAATAGAACCAAGACAGCTAACACATTATAATAGCATGTCCATTAAAATACAGTACTAAAAGTCTTTAAGGTAAATTCAAATGTCTAGCCTTTATTTATATCATTTATATCCTAGAGAACAATACATAATAGGCTCTGGATATACCCCTGTGCAAGACTGTTCATAAAATTGTACTTAGGAACTGTTCTTTCTCTTTTTCTTGTCAGATGGTTGGTTACATTCGTCATTACTTTATATTTTTGTTGAGCCCGGGAGTTTTGTCGCAGAAAGCTCGACATAGTGATAGTGATCCGGCGACGGCATTAACTAACTTCTTAAAAGCTTTATAATTTAGAAGGTAGAAGACATGGATGCTTCATACTTTGTATATATAGATGCTTTAAGTTACGTAGTCATATCGAGAAGTGTTTAGTACAGTGATTTTGTCATGATAGTTTGGATAAGTTTGACATGACGGTGTTAAGTGTTTTTGATGACAATCATTGCAAAAATGTTAACATTCGGATATTTTGTAAAAGGAACTTCTGATCAATAATTCAAGCTGGTAAGTACGTCTGTATAAAGTAAATATGTTAGTACATCACAAGTTGTATCATATAGTTAATGATTTAACTCAGAACAAAGCTTGCGTATGTCAAAATTAAAAATTCAAAAATAAAAATTGCTAATTGGTTTAACGTGCATAAAAAAAGTTATTATCTTTCAGTCTGTTACATCATATATTTCTTCGTGATATAATACTGCCTTCAATTATTCTGAAAAATACATACTTTTGCACTCAATTCAAAATTACTGAAATAACTGTGTCGTGGTTTGGTTCATTCGTGTCATGGTTTAGTTCATGTTCGACATGGTTCAATTATGTAATTCTTGTCGTGTATAATGAAGAGTTACTATCAAAATTAACAACAATTGTTTCATTAATTTGAAACACAAATGGACATAAGAACGCACATGTAGTAATATGTTATAAGTAGATGCAATATGATTGCCAATGAGACAACTATCCACCTACATTTTTTGTAAGATCAAATGACGTAGATGTTAGCAACTATATGTCATCAGGTCTTCAACATTCAACAATGAGCAAAACCATACTTCTTAAGTTATAAAAGGCTGCGACAAAATTCAATGTATAGGAATTCTAATGAGAAAACCATCAGCCTAATTTCTGTTCAAAATAAATAGCAAAATATGATATACAGTTACAAACGATATTCCCGGCATTACAGAAACTTACTTTGAGACAGTATATACAAAATATTGCGGAGTTAAACATGTTTGCAGGCTCCCCAACCTCTTATTCGCCTTAACCATGGCAGACATGTAAGATTTACCAGATCGGGTTTAAACAATAAAATCAAGTTGATTTAGTGTTGCCAATATTGTGAGCTGAACAATTTAGATATATTTTCAATTCTAGGACACGCCATACTAAATCATTACATAAAAAGTAAAATATTTGAAAGAATTAAGTGATACTATACACGATGCATTTATACAATATTACTACCATTGTATATAATGTGCGAATCCAGTTTGTTCATTTTCACTGTTATTTGCGAGTATGTCTATTGTAGAATAAAGGATGATGGGAAAACTGCGTTTTAACTTTGTTTACTTTTTGAAAGTACGAAATAATTGATTTAAATGTATGTTTTAACACAGTTAAATAAGAATATAACGTTCTAATGTATAATCACAAGATTAAAGTCCAAAAAAGAGTAATTACAGCAGCTGAATCCATAATATCGTTAACTGGATGCTTTTCATTTTAACTATAGTTGTGATGAATTATCACTGAAAGTGCAATCATTTCTGATGTAGAATTTTGGCAGGTGCGATGAATTTTCATTATAATTTCATATGATTATTCGACATGAAACAACTGAAAATAGTCTTAAAAAATGACTAATACAGATGATATTTAAAAACCAAGTTGGTCGTAGATGATCACTTGAATATACACGGGTATAACCAACTTTCGGACATTGTGTACTGTTCATCGATATTTTTTCTGTACTTAATCTTATGGGGTAACCCGGTTTTTTCGTCATAGTTCTGTAACGTTCGTAAGTAAAAAATCGAGAACATAGTTATGAGAAATTCAAACATATATCATGGTGACTCGATTGTTGCTCGAACTTTCTGTTACTGTAACTTATTTTATGGGTTTATACATACCACTTGTAAGGTAAACAAAATGGCTAATATAGGCAATACAGACTTCTCGAAAAAGATCCTTTTGCCTCATTTATTTTTACTGGAGACATGCCAAAGACAAAGCAAACACTAAAATAGGCTCCCAAAATGCCACAATAGACCACTGACTAGTTTGTCCTTCACCGAAAAAAAATCATCTATTATGCGCGTTTATGACATTGATGTTGGTTCTGATAATTGTAGCAACATAATTACTCCCTGGATCATTAGTATTGTATATTTAAGGCTGCTATATTGAATAAAATTTAATCACTTAGTCTAGTGATTTATTTGTACTACTGAAATAGGTGATTATTAAAGAAACACAACTCTTACTTCCAACCTTCGTGGACATTATGTTACTTGAATCAGAGATTTAGAAAATCACTCATTTAAGTAAGTTCCATAGCCTGACTGTATATGAACTACTGCAGAAGTACAAAGAGCAGTGGGTAACATTAACCTAGTTCAAATAATAATTTGGACTATCATTAATCCTAAATTCTCACATGGACTGATTATTAAAGGCATACATTAGCTATATGTGTATATCATATGTATATCGAGCATTGAGCATTTGTTCATTACAAATATTGCTAGATCTATATGGGAATCTGTGACACTTTACCTGAGGATTTGCAAACACTTTTCATTTGTGGTGTTTCATTTGATTTCAGGGGATCCTTGTCAACTCTTAAAATTTGCCAACCCTTACCCGAGTTTTACTAACTCATACTTTTGCCAATTCCTACCCATTTTTTAGTGGTATTGATATGCAACATATTAGTATTTTCTACCATACAATAGCTATATATAAAAAAAAATTGCAAAAATTGTCAGATGACCTTGAGGTTTATTAAAAATAAATAAATAAATGCAGCATGTTGAAATCCATACATTGAGATATGCTTTTATTTAAACAAAAGGGTATTACTACTTCAAAGTTCAGTTAAGTAACTTATATATATATATACATATATGTATACCTATAGATATTTAGATTTGCCTAATTAACATGATTAGTGTATAGTAGCTTTATGATATCAAACATTTGTCAAAAGTCTGGTGATGTCCTCTGAGATAAACTAAAAAAAACTATTACTGACCAAACAAAAAGTGGGACAAACTAGATTTTTCCAAACGCTCCTCAGATTTCAAATTAAAAATGAAGAACCTAGTGTCCTTATTTACCAACCTGGATAAAAACTTACAAATTCATTATTTCACAATCAAAGCGATTAAGCTACATTCCAAACTAAGCCATCATTTTTGTCAATAAACATTTATTTTTAACCACTAGCATGACTTGAACAGATACTTACATACTGTACATTTCTCAGTAATATTCAGACAATTCAAGAGATAAATGCATTATGTTTTCAATTTTCAGCAAGCCAAAGATGTATCATGTATGCAAACTTTTACCAAAATCTGTGACAGCCCAATTTGGCATTTACTGTAACTTGACCTTTAAATTTACAATCACTTTTCATTTGTGGTGTTTTATGTAATATCAGATAACTTCATTTGTTAATATCCTAGTCCACAATTTGATCTTGCACTTATTCATTAATGATAATATCATATCATATAAGTTAGTATATTAATGTATATATTTATGTGTATTAAAAAAAATATCACTTATTAAATTTTATATCTACAATTCTATTCATGAAAGTCAATTTCTTAATATTTATTATGCAGATATGGCTTGTGAAGAGTTAAAAAATACAGATCCAAATTGGAAGACAGAAGAAGCTATTGCTGAAGACTTAGATCTTCCAAAGTTGTCTACTGAAAATGTAGTTAAACTTTTGGAAGAAGGTTGCACAATTCCGTTTATAGCAAGATATCGTAAAGAAATGTCTGGAGGGATGGAAGTTGATAACCTCAGAGATATTCAGTCATCTTTAGAAGACCTGAAGTATTTATATTGATATTGAATATATATGTTCATGAATAATAATTCAGAGCAAACTACAAACTGTAGGTGTATTGACTTTTTTTTTTAAAGAAGTGAAGTTACACCTAGGATTAATATAGTTAATGTATTAATAGTCCCATGTTACACACATCTATTTTTTTTAGCTATGTTTATTACTACAAGGAATGTTGGACAATTAAATTGTATTATATGTTTTCATTTAGAACAACTTTAATCATTAAAACAAAGCAAATACTTAAATAATGAAAATTATATATGTTGTTATATATTTTCAGTCTACAGAAACTTATTGATATATACAGTATTAAAATGGATAACAAAATAGAAAAAAAATGAGAAACATAGGTACAACTCAAACACTATGAAATATTTTCATCTTTTCTGATATTGCCTATATGTTTGTTCATTTGATAATTTCAGACATGTCCAGAATAAGATGGCTACTGTATTGAAAGCTGTCAATAAAACAGGCAAGCTTACACAAGGATTAGAAAAATGCCTGAAGAATTCTAAAACAATAACAGAGATCGATGATTTGGTAAGTTCAGGATAATTGAAAAGATATGTAAAAGTTTTATTAATTGTATATACTTTTTGTGAAAATTTGGCTCTGGAATCATGGAGTGAATTTATGAACATGTTTTCAGTTACTGTAGGTATTTTTTTTATACATTATTGTTAACCCCCAGCTATTTGAAGCACAATGCACACCAGTATACTGATTATATGTCTGTCAGTTCTTTTTCTTTTCTTCCATCTCACTTTTGTATCCATTGCTGCTCCTGAACAGCTAGAGGGAATTTTATGAAACTTTCACATGTACAGGTTGATATACCTTTGCTTCTATTTAATAATTTATTGATCTGATCAAAGATCTTGGGTTTACTATGGCATAACGTGGAGTTTTTCTTATCTGCACACAGTCTTCTACATTTCACATGTTTTATCATCTCGGTCCTCTTTTTATAAACTTATGAACATTTTAAATAACTTTCTCAGAAAATCAAGGTATCCGGTCGTTCAGGCCCCAAACCGATATGGACCCAAGTCGATCCGGCCCCATAATCATGAAATGATAAGGAATAAACTATGTTGACTTTTAATCAGTATAAATGTAATTTGTAAAAAGTATAAATGATGGATGAGAACAGTTAAATGAAGAATGGTTATATTGAAGTACTGACCAGTAAGATGAAATATTTTAAGTCAATGCGAAAATGGCTGGGATTGTGTCTGTTTGTATAACAGCTTCAGCATATTAATATTAAGATATTTTCCTTGATAACTTTGAATATCATGAAGATTTTTATTTACCTAAATCACACTTAGAAGAGATAAATAAATATTTTCAATCCAATGGAACCTATAAAATTTAACTCATCATGATGACTTGTTTCATCAAATCATTAGTCTATAATTGGTTTGTTTATTTAACAATTGTCTGATGATTGTGAACTAAGGTAATGCCACTTGTTATCCCTTAATTTAATCAAATCCTGATTCATTAAAGTTACGTAATCAACAAGGTATTTGTAGTTTGATCTTTTGTATTGCGTGATGTCTTTTTTTCTTTTTTTTTTTCTTTCTATAACAAAATGACAAAAAAAAGATATTTATCCGATAAAGCCATGTACGAAGTCTTGAAAATGGGAAGGATGTATCAGCTTTCCATAAAATGTCAGCTAGATCTGTTTGACAAAATTGTCAAGCCCATTTTGTTGTATGGGTGCAGAGTATGGAGTTTTAGTAATAATGAGGTATTAAAAAAGAAACATTTAAAATTCTGTAAAATACATTTAAATCTAAAATCCTCAACACCAAATTATATCGTTTACGGGGAACTAGGTCGACATAGAAATAACAAGCTATCAGCTACATTTATTTTTAAGAAAAACGGGGAATTGAGAAAAATTTTAATATTTCGGACTTTAAAGATGCCGTTATTCTTTGTCGATTTCGAACGACCAATAACAAATAGCCGATTGAAACAGGAAGGTGGCTAAACGTATTGAGAGAAAACGGTGACGAATATCACTATCTTTTTTAACGTACTTTTTTCGATCAAAAACGTAGAGAATATTCATCCTCCTACTTGGTACAACGACATAATGCATGCAAATTTTCGGAACTTCTGTCGCCGGGGAATACACGAAAACCAGTGCTGAAGAAACTTTGATTATTTATTAAATATATCAATACTTTTGTTTGTCCTCCTGGCTAGCGGCAAATCATATAACATTTTTCACTTTGAGAAATTTTAAGAATTTAAACAAAAAAGTTTGTATGTTTCAGCTTGGGGATCAGCTTGTACCGTTGTGTATGTAACTATTTGTTATTACACAGGATGAAAGACTTGTTAAGATCACAGTCATTTGAAAGAAAATGCTTATTATTGCTTGTTAATTTTGATGTCTGTTGATTGTCCTAAATTCTTTAATATACGTTTTTGATATATGTATACCAAATAATCTTGAAAACTTGTAATGAAAACAAAATCAACCTTGTTGTTTTATACTCATTCGAAGAAAATATTTGCCAAAGGCTTTTTTGACCATACACCTTTTACATTATAATAAATTCATAAACATTTATGAATTACAATTAATATATATCTTTATGTTTATTCCTTTTAAACTTATTTTTTTATTGGGGCCGGATCGACTTTAAATATGGCCCGGATCGACATGAAAGCAAAAATCAACATGTAATGTCATTATATATGCACCCCCTATTTTTATCAGTTCTATTTTAGGGTCTCAAGGAGTTTGGGGAACATGTATATTTTTGGGAGCTAAAAGTACTATTAAAATACCAATTTCATTTTTATACGACCGCAAATTTTGTTTTGTTTAGCTATGGTGTCGTCATAGTATGATCTAGTATGAGTTGTCATCCTACAACAAATTTGGTTTCTGGAAAATAACTTAAGGTGGTACCCAACACTTTCACTAAAATTAATTTGGCCCGTTTAATTTTCATAAAATTTTGTTAAAGTATTAACTTTTACCCTTTAACAAAAATATAAAAATTTCAAAAGTTTTAACCAACCGTTTTGTCAGAAAAATTAGACTGGTTATATAGCAGTTTCACAAACACCTATTTTAATCATTGAGAAGCTTAATATTCCTTTTACAACACAATGTAATTAAAACGTTTAGCTGACTTTACAGAGTTATCTCCCTGTAGTGTTAGGTACCACCTTAATATGTTTAAGTGAATGGATCTCTATGAAACTGTACCACAATGTTTAATACCACAAGTAGAAGGTTAGAATTTATTTTGGGGGTTATGGTGCCAACAGTTTAGCAATTAGTGGCCCAAAAGGGGTCAAAACAAGCGTTTTTGTAGTTACCAGACAATAACTTGTGTGAAAGTGTATGAATCTCTCTGACATTGTTCCACAAGGTTCCATATCACAAAGGGAAGGCTATTATTGAGTTTTGGGGTTATTGCCAGAAACATGCAGGAATTAGGGGCAAAAAAGGGTAAAAAACAAGCATTTTTGTAGTTTTCAGACAATACATTGTAACTTGTGTTGAAGTGTATGGATCTCTCTAAAATTATACTTCAAGGTTCCATACTCAAAAGGAAAGGCTAGGATTGAGATTAGGGTTTTTGCTTCAAAGAGGAGGGGTTCAAAAAGTTGGGGGGGAATTTTTTTCCATTTTTTTAAGGGGTTCATATCAGGCTGCGCTCAGCGAAGCATTTTATTGTTCATCACTTCATTAATTTTAAATTGGTTTGAAATTATATACCCAATGCTTTCTATCCACTGGTAATTTTGATAATTTGACTATTTATTCTCAATAACTCTATATATTTTGGGGTTATTTAACACTGTTATATTTTTTAGTATGCCCCTTTCAAACCTGGACATAAAGGTACACTAGCAGAAAGAGCTAGAGCTCTGAATTTAGAACCCCTAGCTATAAAATTCCTAGACCGAACCTGGGTAGGTAAAGTTGAGCAGTTTGTGGATCCAAATATTAAAGGTATGTCAAATTATATATATAAGATTAACCAAACATTTGAAATAACAGTGGAAAAAGTAAAAAAAAACCATATTATTGTAAAATACTTTTGAACACTTGAATGAAAGAGGAACGAAAGATACCAGAGCAACAGTTAAACTCATAGATTGAAAATAAACTGACAAAGCCATGGCTAAAAATAAAAAGACAAACAGACAAACAATAGTACAGAAGACACAACATAGAAAACTAAAGACTCAGCGATATGAACCCCACCAAAAACTTGGGTGATCTCAGGTGCTCTGGAAGGGTAAGCAGATCCTGCTTTACATATGGCACCAGTCGTGTTGTTTATGCTTATGACCTGTTATATTAAACTGTGTTTGGTTGACCAGATATATATCATGTGATTTAAAAAATATTCAGTTGAAATTTTTTCTCTCATGCAGCAAGCACACAAATTTTATTAGATTCTATATTTTTTCTAAATTAGACTATAGATTTTTCGTTTATTAATTTGTAATATGTTGATGGATGAGATGTATTTTTGACTAATGATTGCCAAAGTTGTTATTTTTATGAATGCTCTTGTAGAAACGTGATTGAAAAAATTAAATTATAGCATTCATTTTCTGTTCAATCTGTTTAATTGTTTTCTTCTTTCATCCACTGATTTTGTGCATTGATTTCAAACACTACCCTGCAGTTTTGTTCATATTTTCACAAATACTAAATATTTAAAAGAGTTTTTTGTTATAAAATAAAATTATTATATAAAAAAAAAGCAACTTGTATACTCTGCAGAAGTATTTGTATCTCCCTGTTTATAAACATCAGAAAGTTGAGACATATTCCATAAAATTATATAATTAAAACCTATTTTCGTTATCATTGAACATGACTTTTTATAATGATATCCTTGGAAAATCATGAAAAAGTGGCTAACAGCAACAACAAAAAAGTAGAAATATCTATTTATAATTCAGGTTTACAGAAGTTGTCAGATGTAGAAACTGGTGTTAAGCATATACTAGCAGATATCATGCACAAACATAAAGACAGTATGGATTTTATTAGAGGGTGGTTAGTATAGTCTTATTAAGCATATCAACTAAAAGATATCATACATAAACATACAGAGAGTATGGACTTTATTTAAGGAATGACTGTAATATTTTTTTATGTCTACGAAGAAATAACATCAAAAATGTGTTGCACACTGAATAACGTGCGTAGCAGGTTATTTTAAAGTGTGCACTACATTTTTTATATTACTTCAAATAGACAGAATTAAATATTACAGTAATTTCTTATAATTTAATTCTAAATTCTATTTCAAACCGAGTTAAACCATGAACAAATGTTGATGACGTCACGGTCACATGACAAAATTACGTCTATGAGCTGATAAACAAACAACGTCATCCAATCCGAAGACGTGTTACATCAAAAATTAAATTATTAGATGATATATAGAGGGTATAGTCTTATCAATTCTTGTCTTCTGAATCTCCATAAGGAAAGTTTAAAAAAGTTTGACTGGAAGCTTTGAACTTCTTAATTACAATATTTTTTTACATACCAAATTCAAAGACAATGGAGTGACTTTTCATCCAAGTTATCAGTTTTCCTTTTCTTGATGATGATTCATTGGATTAATTTATCCAGTATATACAAATTTTACAGTTAAGCCAACTGGTGTGATATACAAATGTTCAGATATCTCAAATTTCAATGTCAATGAACTTGATATTTTTTTCACCTCAAAATATGACAATTGCTATTTGGGTAACCTTTACCATCAACTTTTTGATTCCCTACACATTTTTTGAGCTAAGATCAATATCTTGCCCAAACTTGGTAAAATAATGCCCCAAATAATGAGCAAACATGCTGTTGATTTTATCGTCAAAATTCAAGATCACAACAGCTATAGATAAACTGAAGTTTAAAAAAAAAGTTTGGTTTCAAGATGTTATGTCCAACTCATTTGTTTGATAATGCTCCATGGAGTGAGAAAGATCTTTATTGAACAAATGTTGAAGCATTCCAATATTTGATTCAAAATACAAAGATTTTGAAATGTTCTTTCCAATAGGTCAAAATACAGGGATATTAAGCTTGTCACCTCCGAATGCAAACCAAAGAAGTCTGGAAAAAATGACACAAAGACAATAAAAACTGAAGACACAAAGAAAGTCATAAAAAAAGAAGTGAACATCAAGGAAGAAAGTAGACATAAATATGAACAGTATTTCAACTCTTATTTTCATGTCTGTAGCATAAAACCACACCAGGTAACTGTTCTATTATTTTAACACTTGAAACCTCATTTGTTTATATAATGTTTACATAAAACCTTAATCAGTAACCCTATTTTATTATTATATTTAACAATGAACTCCTTATGGTAAACCAGCGCATGTGAAATCGTTTTGGAAGATTACCAGAATCAGATACCTTGGTAAGCTAGGTTGTCATATTTAACAATGTTTAATCTCAACAGGCAACTTTATTATTTGTTTTTTACTTAACATCCAGTGGAAAATTAAAATAATTTATGACTTTATAATTTATGTTTGCATGTAATTTTAATTCTAACCAGTAATTTTATTTGTTTGTTACAGTGTTTGATCTCATTTACTTTTATGTAACATAACACTGCATCAGCCAACTTTAAATTATTGGTATAAGAAGATGTGGTAAATTGATTGCCATTATTTCAACTATCCACAAGAGTTAAATTTCAAGTGCTAGTTAGCAATTAGAAGCCACAATTTGGCCTTCAACAATGAGAAAAATTCAGTCTGTATAATAGACTATAAAAGGCCTTGAAATAAATGTGAACTATTAAAACTTGAAAAACAAATGGCCTAATTCATAACTAAACAATTTACAAAAGAAAAAAGAGAGACATCAACCAACAAAAACCACTGTAACACAGGCTTTTGACTTGGAATAGGCACATAAAGAATGTTGCAGGGTTTAAAGGTTTATTTTTTCTAACTAACCAATCACATTCAAGTATTTGTATACAAATCATAATGGAGTACTATTATTTTGTCAGTGACATATCTTTACATTTCAGGTATTAGCAATAAATCGAGGTGAACATAACAAATTTTTAACAGTAAAAATAGATGTACCAGATAGAGTAAAATCGATGTATGAGAGACAATGCAGACAAAATGTTATTCACAGAGCTCACAAAAGAAAATATGCTAAGAACATTATTACCCAGGCAATCAGTGATGCATATGATAGATTGGCACAACCTCAAATGATCAGATTGATCAGGTTAATACATAAATATTACCCCCTTTTGATATTTTCCTGGAAAACAGTTGTTCTTTGACCTAGTTTATCTGTCATACAGCATACTGAACATTGTTTATTAATCTGGTAATGTGAAAACATGGCAATGTTAAAGGGTTTAAGGTATAATGTAATAGAAGACTCCTTCAAATAACAAATTAAAACTCTTCTATACTGGTTTACAATATACAAAAATAATATTTTTGAAAATAAGAAGATATGTCATGATTGCTGCAGAGACTAAATGGCATAGAAATTAACTATAGGTCACTGTACAGCTTTTAACAATGAGCAAATCCCATACATTATAGTAAACTATAAGAGGGATCTGAATAACAAATATAAAATGTTCATTAGAGGAAACTAATAGCCTGATTTATGAACAAAATAATAATGGCTCAACATACAGATAATATATGTGCAATGAAGGGGACATTAATATCTGTTCTTATTAGCTTTGTTATAAATGAGCTTACTTTAAATCCATACAAATTTGAAATGATTTTAGATGTACCAGTAACTTGTTTTCTCCTTAGGTCTGAATTGACAAAAAAGGCTAAAAAAGCATCAATTGAGGTATTTGCTACCAATCTGAAGAATTTACTTCTAGCTTCACCTGTCAAGGGAAAGTGCATTCTGGGAATAGATCCAGGAATAAAAAATGGCTGTAAAGTAGCAGTAATAACATCAACAGGTACACATATTTTATTTCTTTAAATATGATCTATAGTAAGATGTGTAGATTTACAAAGAGTTTTTAATTACCTATCGGAATGAAATATGAATTCATTAATTTGTTGAACACATATGCTATACATTGCCAGTATTTGTTGGTATTATTAACTTGACCTGAAAATCTCTTTTTTATACCCCCGCTTTAAAAAAGGGGGGGTATACTGTTTTACCTCTGTCTGTCCGTCCGTCCGTCAGTCCGTCCGTCAGTCCGTCCGTCAGTCAGTCCGTCCCATGAAACTTTCGTCACATTTTTCTCAGGAACTACACATCCACCCTTTCTGTAATTTGGTATCAACATTTATATATGTCAGCCGTACCGTGTGATGCGTTTTCAGATTCATCACTTGACAACTTCCTGTTTACCGAACACTTGTATGATTTTACACATGATAGCCAAGTTGAAAATTTTCGTCACATTTTTCTCAGGAACTACAATACAAGGATTTCTGAAATTTGGTTTCAGGATTTATATAAGTCAGCTATACCGTGTGATGCGTTTTCAGATTCATCACTCGACAACTTCCTGTTTACCGAACACTATTAATATTATCCACTTGCGGCGGGGGTATCATCAGTGAGCAGTAGCTCGCAGTTTCACTTGTTTACTTTGTTTGGTTTCTTTATCAATGATGTATACCCCAAATCTCCTTTTTTTCATAGACAATGATAGATACAAGAAATATGTTGTAATTTTTATCAAATGATTATTTCAGTAGAATGATAGGCCTATGCATGAGTGTTTTACCTTTCAGTATACCAAAAAATCAGTCATTAGAAATGAATGGTTAAAATATATTAATTATACTGCACCTGATTTATACTAACCACAACCTTCTTTTTTGCAATTAGCTAAACCGTTTCACTAGTTGCTCAATTTGGTCATTGCCTGATTGGTATTCTGAAAGGTAAAACTACTATGTGCATTTGGCTTATATATAATTTGATATGCCTGACAACGATGCAGATTATAATGTACTGCAAGCAAGAGATACTATAGAAACTTGATTATGTTTCCAATTACATTTCCAATGTTTACATTTTGCCATATTTGTTTTTGTCACTTTTATTCCTTTTCAAATTCATTTATCTAATCCTCAGTAATGATTATGATGCAATTTTGATAAAAATTCTGATAAGCATTAAAATATAATGCATCATTATTAAAAATACTTCTTTCTTGTCAGCATTACATTAGACTAAAATGCAAAAGTAAACAGCTCTTTTGAGTGTAATGATAATAATCCAGGTCCCTAAGTTGTAAATCAGTGGTTACACAGCTACCTGTAGTAGGGTTCAACCAAAGTAAGAACCTACTGCGTTAAGCAGTTAAAATTGGAATTAGACTTAAAATGTCTGGCTGGCTCAAATATTTTTTGGATGCCCTGACCTACAACCTGTAAAATATATGTCAAATTTCCAAATTTCAATCACACTTTTATATATTTAAAACGTTGCTTTCATGTTACACTTTGTGTCCAAATTTTCCAAAAAAATGCCTAATTTTGACTAAGGCTGGGAATATATTTCTTATCTGCGTTCATATCTGTAGATATGGGTTTTTTAACATCCTGCAGGAAATTGTACACCCTTTGGTATGCCTCAGGGTATACTGGGTTACTTCATGCAGATATGAACATAGATACAAATGTAACTTATTATATCATAATATTAAAAAGGGTTGAAATAAGAAAATGTTTCTGTTTATATTCCAGGCCAGATTGTTCACACTGAGATAGTTTATATTCATGATAATAAAAGTAACAAGTATGATGAGAAAATGAAAATTTTACAGATGATCAAACAATATGGGTAAGCTTATTGCAGAAAATAATTTTATCGGTTTTTAGATTCAGGAGATAACTGTATTGTATTTTAAGCTTGGCGTTCGTTAAACATAGATTTTACTATCGCAAATTAAGTTTACCTAGCAATGCATCAAGAGTCTTTGTTTAATAATGTAATTAATGATTTCTAAAAAATATCGAAACTCAAAATGTTCCTGATTATCATTTGGTATTTGTTGTTGCTTAAAATTATAAAGTCAAAACTGGAAATCTATTTTATATTCTTCCAGTGGTATATTTATTCTGCTTATAATCCTCAGGCTTGAAAATTACAATTTCCATTCCAATTTTATATGATTTTTTTGCAGGTGTGAGATATTTGCAATAGGAAATGGTGTTGCTTGTAGGGAGACAGAAACTTATGTATCTAGCCTGATTAAAGAGAAATATCTGAAGATGAATTACTGGTAACTGTTTGATCATACTTATCTGTTTATTTTTAATTTTGATGTATGAGGTAACTATTATAGAACTAGGATATTTATATATAATAATGGAATAGAATTGTAAAATTGTTATTTAAGGATTTCATTACATTTTCTTAAAAGTGATGAGGAGACATTACACAGTATTTGTTGTAAAACAACCTTTGATCAACATCATTGTTAATTGCTAATAATGTGCACTTTGGGGATATTATTTGTGTGGAACTGATTCACATTACATTTCTCAATGAAATATGGGTAGCATGCCAACATTTAGGATGGAATTTTTCTCAAATGTTGTTATAAGTGTTAAAGTCTAGAACTAACTTGTTAGTGTCATGATTACACTACCATGTAATGTTTATGAACTATTTCAGTGTAGTAGATGAAAGTGGAGCATCTATATACAGTGTGTCTGATCAAGCTGTGAAGGAATTACCTACTTTAGATCCCTCACTTAGAGGAGCAGGTATGTATTCACAATATTAATAAGAAATTGCTACTTTCTATTTATGAAAGCATATGGATTATTGAACAGACTACAAATTCATGTTGAACTTAAAACAAAATACAGTTGTTTTACAAACCATGCCTCTTTTGGGGAGATATTAAATATTCATAGATATTTGTTTTGTTTACCTACTGGTTTACAGATATGATCTCTATGTTTCATTTCATAGAGACACAAATTGGGAAATCAAACTAGTCTAAATATATTCATGGATAGTGGCCAAATGTTATTTTGAGGAAGACCCAAAGTGAAGGGAGGGGTTTTACAGACTTTAAGTATAAGTTTCAGAAGAACTCTTAGAAGTTTAAGGCATATATCTTAGAAAATATGCTGTACAGCCCTATATATTCAGACGTGTAACTTATAGTTAAACAAACAAGGAAAATTGTAATGTGATTATAAATGCTTTCTTTACATTTCTGCATTTTCAATATCTCAACCAATGTTATATATCTCAGAGTAAGCTCTGAATGGCTCATTTTTAGTGATTGTTCTTAATAAGAACAGTTGATAACTACTACAGATGGCTTTTTAAGGTTGAGGTAAATCCATTGGGATACAGATTAATTAGTTTATTAGGTTATTTCTACCCATATATTTTGTATTTTATGGGGCCCATATTACAATATTTCAATATTATTAGTTACATAGTGTGCTAGTGACCTCATACGGTATATATGAGGTCAGTGAATTCCATATTGGGTGAGACAAAGCCCATATGGAATTTACTGACCCCATATATACCGTATTACGTCAATAGCACACTATGTAACGAATTTATCTTACCGCCTATCGTAACGTGTAAAATTTAGACTAGTGACCTATCAAAATGAGCAAGTCGATCTTCAATACAGTTAGCATTACCGTGATTAAGAAACTGCTTCCTTTGATCCTACAAATACAGATGCCAACAATGACAACTTGTTAGATTTAAATGTGTTTTATGATTTATTTCACTTTATGATCACTTTCTTCGTCTGTTGAAACCTTTAAGATTTTTTCTCAGTACTGTTTTGTTTTTCTAAAGGGACGTAACACCGCTACTAACCGTGTATGAAAGAAGCCCCGCCTCCTAATTACCTCATATGGAATATAAAGGGACGTAATGCCACTACTAACCGTATATGAAATAAGCCCCTTCTCCCAACTAACCTAATATTAAATATACACGTTTTCGACGAGGACGCTTTTGACCAATCATATTCCTAGAAATGTATAGGAGGTAAGATAAAGGAAAATACCTTTTAAAACAATAACCAATATTTATTGTGTGTGTGGTATGGTTGCTGTCATCAATGTTAACCCTATTATTTATACCTTGTTAAGTTTTGTTTTTCAAAATATATTTTGATAGTTAATAGTCAATTGATTTAATGAATTACATTTCAGTATCAATAGCAAGAAGATTATTGGATCCTCTAGCAGAACTTGTAAAAATAGAGCCCAAACATATAGGTGTAGGACAGTACCAGGTATGATAATTATCAGTTATTAAAGGGTTTAAGGTCTGTAAATTATAATTCCTAGAAGTTTTTTTATACTATGCTAAAATATAGTTTGTATTATGTTATTTTGAAAAAAAATAATGAAAAATAGTACACATCACCAAGGATTTGTATAGTAAGAAGGATTGGAATATCGTGGACTTTTGCATAGACTGTAGTATAATGTCTTATGCAGCGCGAGATTTTGTGTGATTACCCGTGATGCATCTGGAAAATGCTCAATGTGCCTTGATTAATGGCGGACATTTGCATCACCTAAACAAATAGACACCCGATATGTAAGTATTACAATCCATATTTATCAAATGTTATGCTTGAAATAAGAAGGTTAAAATGGTTCTGGTGTAAGTAATAACTTTTACGATCGCAGTAAGAATACACGGCATCATAAAATGAATTTGCATTTTGACCGAAGTGACCTCACCCTATCCGCCTATTGGGTGGTCCTAACATCATTTTCTATTTTTATACTTCTTTCTCGAAAAACGGAGATGGGTGATAAAATTAATATTTTCTGATAGATATATGATTTCTTCATGTATTGAGTAAATTTCGTAGTGGTATATGCATTAGTTTTCCTAGTTTTTCCGTTTCTTTGAGTTGATTACAACAAAAATGGCGTTCTGGAGCGAAAATGGAGGTGGCTTAGGAAAAATGTTCTACAATAAAATAGAGTAATGTTCAAACATGTTTAGAAACGTAAAACATTGGTGATAAAGTGTATAGAAGAAAGCTCAAACCGCTAAATAAGGGAATTTAACCATGTTAAACTGCTATGATCTGTACGGACAATAAACTCTCTTCCTAAAAGGTAATGTCTGTAATGTCTGGTGAATTTCACTACGGCAAGCAATTCTTTTCTTGTCGTGCAATACCGCTTTTTTCTCATGGGTCAATGAAAAACTTCCGTAAGGAACTGGACGCTTTACACACTCTTGGACTTGTATTAACTCTGCTCCAATTGAGAAATTGGAAGCATCTGTATCCAAAATAAATGGGTCTTTATTGTTGGGTAATGCCAATAACTGAATTGTTGTCAATGCCTCTACAAGTCTGTCAAAAGCCTCTTGCTCTGAATCTCCCCATTTGTACGGTTTCTTACCGGTCAATTGATACAAACGGTAGGACAAATCTGCAAAATTCTTTATGAAAGTTCTATGATAATTGGCAAAGCCTAGAAATTATTCAACCTCTCTGGTTGTCGTAGATACTTTCCATTTCTTAACAACTTCAACATATTCACTGCCAATGGCCATACCATCTATATTGATTGTTCTGTCTAAAAAGTCTATTTCTTTTTTAAAGAAATCACATTTCCTGGGTTTCAATTTCAGCCCATACTCTCTGAAACGTTCAAAAACTGATCTTAAATTTTGTAAATGGTCTTCAAATGTCTTTCCCATTACTAGAATATCGTCTAGGAAGGCAAGTACAACATTCCATGTTAAACCTCGGAGAACGAGATTCATTACTCCCTGGGGCCAAAACTCATCCGGACAGAGTGGAATAATCCATATTAAGTGATGAAGGCGGTCTATTCTTTGTCTGAGTCCTTCACTTTTACCTGATAATACGCACTGTTTGCGTCCAATTTTGAAAACCATTCATTTTCCGCCAAAGTGTCCAAACATTCGTCTATCAGAGGAAGTGGGTAGAAATCTATTTCCGGTAATCTATACACCAGCGTACGTTGCCATCACGCTTGCGCACAAGTACTGACGCAGATGCCCATTCTGATATAGATGGTTCTATTATACCTGTATCTAACATTTTCTTTAAATGGCTTTCCTCTTCGTATGCAAAGCACATGGGTGTTCGTCTTATTCGTTGTTTGATAGGGCGCAAATCACCTATATCAATCTCATGTTTTATGTGGCTAAATGTTCCCAAGTCAAAATCATCTAGCGCAAAAACATCAGCAAATTCATGAAGTAAGTTCTCAACTTTAGAGTTTTGGTCTTCAGTGAGTGTACTGGATTTATCCAAAATGTTCTGTAACTGTTCCAGTAGTGTATTGTTATCCCTGGCTATTCCAGTTGTTGCTACTGACGGGGCTGGCCCGTTTCAACAACATCAGCTTCTATTGCTTCGCCTAAAAGAGTTCCCTCTTGCAAAACTATCTTGTTATTTTTACAATGAGTAGACTGACACATGGCAAAACACTGGTGTTGTAATAACCACGTGGGATTAAAACATCTATCTCTTTATTCGGTTAATTATAAAATCTGTTATCTCTGCCGACAAATCTGACTCTTATTGTACAACTGAGTTAGGTATGACTGTTCTATGTGGAACGGTAATTTTAGCAACTCTTGCTATAGCGTTCACAGGCGGTACCAGTCCAACATCTCTATGAACCATAGGTAATGCTTCTCCATTGATGAAAAAAGAGGGACGAAAGATACCAAAGGGACAGTCAAACTCATAAATCTAAAACAAACTGACAACGCCATGGCTAAAAATGAAAAAGACAAACAGAAAAACAATAGTACACATGACACAACATAGAAAACTAAAGAATAAACAACACGAACCCCACCAAAAACTAGGGGTGATCTCAGGTGCTCCGGAAGGGTAAGCAGATCCTGCTTCACATGCGGCACCCGCCGTGTTGCTTATGTGATAACAAATCCGGTAAATAGTCTAATTCGGTAGGTCACATTCATGAAAGGGAAGGGGATTGTAGTTACGATGTAAGGAACATATCCAATATCATTTGTGAAACGGTTTTTCCATAACGGTCAACCAACTCGTGATGGCGTCCGTAAAATTTACGAAGGGATGATTTCAACTTCACCATTTGGAACTCTTGTTTTAATAGCTTCCTTGTGAGCAGCAACCCTCTATCAAGAAAATCATGATAGGAAATGCAAGCACGGGAATATCGCATCAACTGGGAGATATATACCCCGTATGCAGGTGCTGCTGGAATGTTGCTACTTAGAAATGGAAAGTTCACAATTGGAAAGCTGCAATCATCTCTTTTGTCGTAAAGTTTTTGTTTTCAACCGACCCTCATTGTCAATTTCTAGATGTAAGTCAAGATAAAAGTGAAAAATATCAATTTTCTGCAATCCAGAATCACGTTTGCTCTAACTAGAAAATCAAGACCTAATAGCATGTCATCATCAATTGGCGTAAAACAAATATATGTCCTATATGTTCTTTCACCAATTTTCAATTTGACTGGTCCCACTACAAATGCATCCATGTGCATACCACGTCCTGCTGCCTGCATTGTTGTTTTCTTTTGATGGGTGATTTCTTAATGAAAGATTCGTAAACTTAAAAAATTATTTTTACTTCTGCTGCAGTATCTACTACCGAAATTACTGACTGTCCCTGTATTTTTAAAGTGAATAGAAGCATAGATGCTGAACCTTACTGGCAAATAGTTCCTCCTAAGTGTACAGGATCTTGCATCTGAAGGTCAATTACTTGGTGTAAATCGTTATCAGGCTGCGTTTTGTGCAATGGTGAATTAGACAAAGTATCTGTAGATGTTGAAATGTAGAAATAGCAAGCGCCTTTTAAATGGTGATTGTCGCTGATTATCTTGCCTATTATCCCATTGATGGCGATAACCTTGTTTGTTGGTTAGCTGGCTAAATGGTTGGGCTGCTGGCTCGACTTCGTTTTGTGCAGGAAACTGTTTTAACTGCTGTTGTTTTTGAAACTGCTGTTGAAGGTCTCCTATTTCCTGTTTATGAAATACTTCCATAGCAGTCATCTTTTCTAGCAATGTTTCCATTTGTTTAGACAATTCTGTCTTTGTGTCCGTCTTACCAATAGCGTACACAGCTAAGTCGCTATCATAATCATAACTAGGTTCATCCTGATTTGGTGTTGGGTCACGTCTACCGGTTGGTTTACCAAATATAGCTGTGTGGTTATGTTGGAACCATTTTATCTGATCGATTGCTGCTTCCACAGATGCTGGTCTGGCTGTGGCTCCATGTTGACCAGCTTCTTTATCTGAGCATCCCTGGCATATTTTCCAGATAGCTTGTGTGTACATATAATTGTCGGGAAGATCTCTAAATGCTTTACAAGCTAACGAGAGAACTCGATCTGCCAAATCATCCAATTTCTCATTTGCATTTTGACGTGCACTCATGAACTGCACTTGCAACGTCTCAGGCAAGTCTTGAAAGTTAAACCTTTTCTCAAGTTTGTGAATTACATCACAATAATCCACACCCTGGTCCCTGTCGATTAAATTTGCATAGTAATCACCTGCTTTGCCATGTAAACACCAATACAGTTGGTCTTTTCGTTCCTTGGTAGTCCACGATAAACGATCAGCATACCTCAAGCTTGGTGTAAAAAGTTTTCCAACTTGATGAACCATCATACTTCAGTCCTTTTGGTATTTCTAGGTTCTTTGATTTTGGTTTAGCTGAAGGCATTAATTGCAGTGACTCATGATAACTTAAAAATGGTCTAGGCGTATACATATTTCTGTTCATTGTAGAAGAGTATGCTGGGTTTGGTGTCTCAAGGAATATACTGGTTCCCTGAATATTTCTGGAGAAGGTATTCTGCGTCTGATTTCTAGTGAAGGTATTCTACGACGAATTATAGTTGATGGTGTATGTGATTCTAACCGTAGATGACGTCTTGGGACTGGAACAGGTCTTTCTGTTTTAGGTTTTTTCATTGGGTGATTGCTGCCATCCCACTTGTGATGTCGGCTGATGTGGATTATGGTTTTGTGAATAATCATGTTTTTCAATGTTTTCATTGGGACCTTGCTGCCATCGCAACTGTGATGTCTGCTGATTTTGATTATGGTTACGTGACTAATCACGTTTTTAGCTCACTTGGCGTCCGTCGTCCGTCGTCGCTAACTTTTACAAAAATCTTCTCTAAAACTACTGGGCCAAATTTAACCAAACTTGGCCAAAATCATCATTAGGGTAACTAATTTTAAAAATGTGTCCGCTGACCCGGCCAACCAACCAAGATGGCCGCCATGGCTAAAAATAGAACATAGGGATACAATGTAGATTTTGGCTTACAACTCTGAAACCAAAGCATTTAGAGCAAATCTGACATGGGGTAAGATTGTTTATCAGGTAAAGATATATCTGCCCCGAAATTTTCAGATCAATCAGACAACCGGTTGTTGGGCCCCTGAATTGGTAATTTTAAGGAAATTTTACCGTTTTTGGTTTTTATCTTGAATATGGTCAGTTGACCTCTTAAGGAGTTATTGCCCTTTATAGTCATTTTTTACCAATTTTTTGTAATCTTTAATTAAAAGTCTTCTCCTCTGAAACTACTGGGTCAAATTTCACCAAACTTAGCCTAAATCCCTTTAAGGGTATCTAATTTAAAAAAATGTGTCCGACAACCCGGCCAACCAACCAAGATGGCCGTCATTGCTAAAAATAGAACATAGGGGTAAAATGTAAATTTTGGCTTATATCTCTGAAACAAAAGCATTTAGAGCAAATCTGACATGGGGTTAATGTTTATCAGGTCAAGATCTATCTTCCCTAAAATTTTCAGATGAATCGGACAACCCGTTGTTAAGTTGCTGCCCCTCAATTAGTGATTTTAAGGATTTTTTTCTGTTACTATCTTTAATATTATTATAGATAGAGATAAACTGTAAACAGCAACAATGTTCAACAAAGTAAGTTCTACAAATAGGTCAACATGACCAAAATGGTCAGTTGACCCCTTAAGGAGTTATTACCCTTTTATAGTCAATATTTAACAATTTTTCTTAAATTTTTGTTATTCTTCACAAAAATCTTCTTCTCTGAAACTGCTAAGATGAATTTAACCAAAGTTGTAAAAATCATCATTAGGGTATGTAGTGAAAAAATTGTGTCTGATGATCATGTCCGCTAACTAAGATGGCCGACATGGCTTATAATAGAACATACATGTAAGGGTAAAATGCAGTTTTTGGCTCATATATCTAAACCCAAAGCATTTCGAGCAAATTTTTCAAAAAACACAATTGTTCTTTAAATCAAGATCTGTCTGCCCTTAAATTTCCAGACCATTCAGGCAACCAATTGTTGGGTTGCTGCTCCTGAATTGGTAATTTTAAGAAAAAAAATCAGCTTTTGGTTATTATCTTGAATATTATTATAGATAGAGATAAACTGTAAAAAGCAATAATGTACAGCAAAGTAAGACCTACTAATAAGGTAACTAGACCAAAATGGTCAATTGACCCCTTAAGGAGTTATTGCTCTTAATAATCAATTGTTAACAATTGTCATAAATTTTGTAAAATTTTACAAAATAATTTCCACTGAAACTACTGGGCAAAGTTCATTATAGATAGAGATAATTGTAAGCATCAAGAATGTTCAGTAAAGTAACATCTACAACCACATCACCATCACCAAAACACAACTTTGCCATGAATCCATCTGTGTCCTTTGTTTAATATGCATATAATCATATAGACCAAGGTGAGCGACACAGGCTCTTTAGAGCCTCTAGTTCAATGTTGTCATTGGGACCTTGCTGCCATCCCTACTGTGGTGTCTGATGCTGTGTGCTTTTGTGACGTGAATAATTATGTTTTCCAAAATTTTCCTCAACATTTAATCTGATACTTGGTTTCGTGTACCCTAATTCATCTGTTCTATGAATGTTTTCTGGCTAAGATTGCGATCACTAGACAAATCTTGAACTTTATCTTAATCGCCACTCAGTTTGAAGTAATGACTTCTTTTCATCAGGTTCGGAGATTTTTGATGAGTACCGATGATCTCCATACTGCAATGTATAAAGTTTTGCTCATTGCTGAACTAGGACCTGATAAATCATGCTTGACTTCCTCACGCTCAGGTTTCAGCAAATATTCATCAGAAGGTGCTTCAGAATCTGAAAAGTCATGCATTTCTGCAACTTGTTTAGAATATCCTGATTGCAATGCAGTTGTTTTCACCTCACCAATTTCAACATAATCTTGTAAATCATAACTGAATTGTGGCTGCGAATTGTAATCTGGTTGTTGGATAACCGGTGAAAAATCTATCAAATCCATCAACGCTTCAGTAATTTTTAGTCTTGGTATTTCAGAAAGATGCTCAGGCTGAATATTACCAAGTGTCTCTCTCAAAGACATAATCTTGTCAGCTATAACATTTCCCACACCAGGCAACAACCTTAATTCTTCATAAGAACAGCTGTTGATTTTAATGCATTGCTGCTGAAAAGCTAATGTTGCCATTATGTTATATAAACACAAAAACAGTTTAATTAAATCACTGGTTGCTGAACCAGAATTGTTTTTAATGTAAATGTGCTATGTAGCTAACCACACCAAAAACGGCTATTCTTTTCGAAAATTGCTAATTTTATCCAACCATGGCTAATTTTCTCCGGAAATGGCTAATTTGTCTAATTTTAACTGATGCCGGTTAATTTTACTTCTTACCATGCGAAATGGATAATTTTTGCCAAACGTGCAACAATTATTCAACAAAAATTTGTAAACACTGTAACTAACGCAAATTTTTATGCTTATATTAATTCCGTGTTCATACACTTCATAATATACCAAACGTAGAAATTCGAACTTCGCAATTACACGATTTCCGAGTATTATCACTTAATACTAATATTCGTAATACAATGCAATACTCCTAATTGTACTAACTCACCGAATATCTTCTAATATATCTGCTCTGGCAATATTACTTGCGTTATATTCCCGCCAATACGCCAACTCTCGTTACCTGGTAACTTTCCGAGATCTTATCCTGAGTTGGGTAGTTATCAATGGATCATTCCGGGAACCGGACTACGCGGTATATCTAACTACCATACTGTCTACATAGTAATGTCACGTCCATTATACTATATTACACAACAGTGGTTCTCAGATGAATCGCAATTTAACCAGGCCTATATTGAGAGGGGATCCAGTTGTCATAATAATATTGATACTACCTTCCTGTTTATACCAAAATGAAATCGTTAAACCAATGTGTTTTGAAATAGTTTTACATCAATCTTAACTAGTCATGTTCCATAGAAAACACCATAGATTTGCCTTTGCAGATGTGGAAAGGGACAATGCATGGATGGTAATCTTTTCAAATGTTCAGCCCAATGTTTAACAGCTCAGCCCGGCAGCTGACATTCCTAGTATTGTGAAAGTACATTGTGTACAAATGAATGTATTTTTTTAACTGACATCAATATAATACACCAACACAGCTCATCTACTTTAATGCCTTTAATGATGCATAGGTAGTGCTGTTTTTGTCTTCATTATAAATCGTTGCCCCCCTTTATTATGCTTGTTATTATCAATATTATGGACTCCCTTCTTCTCAATCTCTATCTGTTTATACCACATATCACATGCATTATACAAGTCCAATTAATTATTATGCCTGTTAAATCATGGCGTTTTACAAGGCTAAATTATTTTTTTCCTGCAACAGCTTCAAATCTAACAATGAAAAAGGCCTTGCTAGATGTTTTCCTGCAACGTTGTCAAAGCAAAAATCAAAATAGCCTTTCGAGATGTTTTCCTGCAACGGCATCAAAGCAAAAAAATCAAAACAGCCTTGCAAGATGTTTTCCTGCAACGATGTCAAAGATAGACCCAAATAGTTCCACCTATTATAATATGTACGTGTATATATACATAGTTTTGCAGTTAAGCATGGTTATTAGCAAGCACCATTAAATTAAAATATATGATTTTTTGTTTGTTTGTGACATCTTATGATCCTACAATATTGCAAAATATTAAAAACAATAGAAACATTGCTACATGTACAATATAAAAAATTCCTGAATTTTCATATAAAGCTGACATATACACTGATATATGTAATCGGAGACATATATGTCTCTGGTGTACTCATAAACCCATACAAAACTAACATAAATCTTACAAATATAATTATTCGAGCAGAGATCTTGAGGTAATATTGCTATTGTTAAGGACAGATTTGATATTGGAATTGTTTAAGCCATATGCTATGGTATGATTATCATGTTTATTGCCACATGTAACTATATTACACATTTTTTTCCAGTATTTTCCAAAATGCCCAAACTGGTGAATGTTAAGAAGAAAAGTCCAGACACAAGGAAAGTTCCCAAAAAAGTCTAAGCAGTTGTGTGCCAACAGCAGTTGGCCATTCATGCACTAATCATGTGGAATAACATATGGCATGCCTTCAAATAGAAATAGAAATACTAGTGTATCGGTACAACTGAATGCCACTATTGACCAGAACGTTCCTCCGAATATCATTTATTGAAGATATACCAACAATATTTCATTGGATCATTAACATTCAATCTCTTTTACCAAAACTTGAGAGCTACGCTTTGTGTGTAGGGAACTTTGATAGTGACTTGATAGTGACTTGATAGATGATCATGTGATACCTGGGTTGAATTGGATTATTTCTATATCTTAACGTAAAAATAAATCGTTGGAACATCTTTTTTAAAATTCCATCACATGTCAGATTCATTTAATACGTTGAATTTGCTTGGTGTTGAGTGTATATTGACGATTCTCTTTCTTTGTCGCTGCCTTTATAAATGTCTATGAGTACATGTGTGTGTAGTAAAATAAGCAAGGAGACCTGGGATATGATTGAAATGAGACAACTATCCATCCAATATCAAATGAATATTTTAAAAACTAGACTACATGTCTACATGTACAATGATTGAATCTATGAATGTATGTCAACCACGATCAACAAAACCCATGCAGCATAGCAGGTCGATATATATTATCACACGAAACCAACAGCCCATACATAAAACATGTACAAAAAATAGTTTTTATACCAAATTTAAAGTTAAGACATAAAAGTAAAGAGATGCGGGATGCGGTATAATTGCCAATCAAATGAGACAGCTCAGTTCACCAAAGAACAAATGATGTTACTGTAAGCAATTATTCAATCTATCCTTATTTCTTATCTTGATAGACAAAAGTTAGTGTTTTACATGTATATTCGTAATTGTGCGCTATAAAGTCAATACATGTACAAGGCAAAATTGTACAAAAAGTAACTACTGTTAGACAATAACCATTTTAGTTATCATGTTTACAAAGACATTTATTGATAAATATCTACAGACACCACAGTTTAGACCTACATTTAGCAGACATTAAAGTTACATACAGAAAAGTAAGACTTGATGTAAACTGCTGTAACTTACATTTTTGTACCTCATATGAAAGTGTACCAACGTACAGTCAGAAAAAGATGAAAGAAGTCTTCTTTGGTATAGAGCAAGTCGCTTTTTTCAACTTAATATCTGTATTATACTATAATACATAACCATGAATAATTCCATGATTGACTATTTGAGAGCTGACACTATAAGGTTTCCCTATTTAATAATTCATGCACAAATTGATTTAACAAGCAAGAAAAGTGCATTTAAAAATGTAATGTTATATATAAGTACAATTCGAAAAAATGCTTGCAGTTTATTATTTAAAACACACTGGCTAACGTTTATTTAATGCCTTTATCATGTTTATAATGATTGAAACCAGCTACAGTAACATACAGAGGCAGTTTTATAGTGATTACCAATATGCCCCCTCTTTAACAGTACTTGTCCCAACCTTATGATAATGATCAGCCACTGACATGTATATAAAACGCAATGCAGTAATTCGTCTTGAAATGTGTGGTCAGTTCTTTTGGGTCTTTAACTGTGAAAATAATTGGCGAAAGAGCAGCTCACAATATCGCTTGTTGTGGTCAGATTAGCTGAGCTTGCCACAAAAATGGTTTTGCACCTGTTTTCCGAGATTGACATTTTCCGTAGATGCAAATTTGCATATGATATAGCTATAATGACATCATTTTATACAAGAATGAGATTTTTTTTTTCATTACTTTGGCAATTGACTGAAAATAAAAAGTTACAAAAGTTAACATACAAACACATTGTCACCTGTCGTTATACACATTGCATTACAATGTACATCAAATAAAACACTTGAATAACGCTTTTTTGTCAATTGAAATGGTAATAAATAATAATCACATTTAAGAATGAATAAAGTCTTTTACCATTACAACATTGTCTATACGTGACAAAAATAAGAAAACAACTCGATACATGTGTACAAAATCACATTCAGTGATTCCGATATCGTAATCTGATCTAGCAGTAGTGGCGAGAAGCGAAGTCATGCCGCGGAAGAGATTACGATAAACCCAGAGATTCCAATCCTTCTAACTATACAAATCCTTGACATCACTAACAGTTTTCAAGTAACAGAATGATAAAATATTTCTTATGTTGTAAGGTAATAAAAAACATGTTATGTAATAAGAAAGAAAACAATAACATTTTGAAATAAGAAATAGTTTTTTGGGTAAAGATTGCATGAAATGCTATAAAAAAAACATGTTACTGACTTGATATCTAAATCTTCCAAGGCTTATCACTACCTTTTTGATACACAAAATATAGCGCATTGACCACAACATTCTATACATTCTATCCATGAACATTAACAGAAATTTTCTTAATGTAAATATATGCTCAGATATTCAAGTCACAAAACCATGTTACACCTGTCTAGAAAATAGCATAACTTTTTGCAAGGATGCAGGAATCCTATATCTGTTCTTAAAATATAAATGATGTCATTGTTAAAGTCAACTTTAAACATTAGAGTTATCTCCCATTATCCAGAATTGTACTTGAATCAGCTACAATCAAGACAATGCTTTATTGAAAATGCACTATTTAATTTTACTTCCCACTTATAATTCAATGCAATATTGACCCTTCTGTGCTTACAAGTGTCCTCATTATTGAATACTTTCACCCCCCCCCCCAAATAAAAGGATAGGGATTCTGATCGTGTTGTCTCTCACCTAACATTTGATCAGTCATGTGAAGAAAATAAAAATGACTATTTGATTAACAGACTATGCATAATTGAATTAACCACTTATTTATAACCAGCATGACATGCCAAAGAACCAACTAAAGCTGTCATTAGATTCAGTGGTTGAAGAATGTGTCAGTTTTGTAGGAGTAGATGTTAACACTGGGAGTGAGAGTTTACTCAGGTAATATTTATTGTCACATCCCTAGTAAAAGTAAATATTATATATAGAATTAAAAATTGTAAACTTTTCAGCACAGAACTGCCATTCTTCGAATAAGATATGCTTAATATTTAGAAAATTAACTATTTAAGTTAATAGAACAAAGACGGGAGAGGTCATTATATATGTAGGACTAATAGTTGCTTGGGGACGCTGAAGTGTGATGTTATGTGTTGAAGTACTAGAGTGATGGTATGTGCTGAAGTGCGATGGTCCTTTTGCTGATGTGCGATGGTCCTTTTGCTGATGTGCAATGGTCTATAAGGCGTGTGATGGCTAGTTTAAGATTTAAGATGTTCAATTATGATGAGAGCTTGTTTTTATATAGATACTAAACATTCAACACTTCATTTGCAGTAATAGACACAGTAGCAAGGGCAGATGATAAAGACTCAAAATTTAACACAAAATTTAGTACAAAATTGCTGATTTTTCGTTTCCGTTCGCTTTCCTCAACCAAATGTTATGAATGTTATACACAAAGCTTATTACTACAAAACACAGATCAAGTTAAAATTTTGGTGGCTTCACTTTTACTTTTCTAGAGTTATGCCCCTTTACAAACGGAAAAAATGCTGATTTTTTCATTTCCATTCTCTAACTTGCTTCAACCTAATGATATGAAACATTTACGAAACATTATTTGTATAATATAATAAGCAGTGGGCATTATCTGTGTTCCATGAACACGTTCCCTATTTATTTTTTAAAGTGATCTTTAGATAAAAGACCCTTCAATGAAGACTGAATGCAATTAATTTTTTGTTGAAATTATTCCTTTTATTGGTTATAAAAAATTGTAGACAATTTTTTTCCGATATAGATCCATACAGAAAAAAATCTAAGGAAGATATACTGCAGCAAACAACAACCATTACATTACAGGCTACTGACTCGGGACAGGCACATACAGAATGTGGCAGGTTAAACATGTTTACTGAAGCCATTCCCTCCCTCTAGCTTGTACAGTTAATATAACAAATTATAGTAATCAGTTGGAAAGGATTTAACTCATCAGATAGATACTAAGCACAGAAACAACCAACACAAACACAAAACACTAAAGACACAAAACACTGTACAGATGTGAGAGTTACAGTTACTGAAAGCTTGTTCAAAGCCAAAAGCAACTTGTATCTAATACTAAATTTAGATATTAATTTTTCAGGAGAATAGCTGGCTTGAATTCCTCAAGAGCTAAGAAAATAATAGAATGGAGAGAAAGTAATGGTTTATTTGTCAACAGAGAACAAGTAAAATATGTGAAAGGTATCGGTGACAAGTCTTACGAACAGTGTGCAGGCTTCATCAGAGTCATAGCTTCACTTGAAGGGTATTGAACATTTAATCTGTTTAGAGATATTTGCAAATGATATATCATGTTAAGATTGAAAAATCCACCATTTTACATTTATATTAACTTCAAAGTTCATTCAACTTAATTTGAAACAGTTAATTATAAGCTGAAGATTATCAGGTTTTTCTCCTGCTAATGAAATTTAAATTCGACTTTATATTTATGAAACAGATCAGAAGTCCATGAATATATAGTGTAAGTTCATTTACTGGAAAAACAGAAATTAATAAATCTCTTTATTATGCTTCTTATAAAGTTACAGCCGATTTCATTGAGTGTGTAGGTAAAGGTAATATCTTTGGTTAGCTAGCCTGTTAGCTGAACCGTGAAGTCATTATAAGGTAAGGTACCTTTCGAAGTAGTCTAGTCCTACAGACTACTTGATTGGTTATCTGTCAGACTAGTAAAGGAGGGTAGTTTACCTAACCTAACAATGACTTCAAAGTTCAGCTAGCAAGTAAGCTAACCAAAGAAATTATATTTACCTACACACTCAATGCAATCGGATGTAAAGGTAATAGTTTGTAAAGTCTTGATGGCATCAATTGAACCTCAAATAATGTTTGTTGTTATCTTTTAATGTTATGCTAAACTTTTATCAAACTTTGTTTATGCCTCATCGTAAATGTTGATATTGCAATAGAAGTATGTCCTATTATTGCCAATGCAAAAGCTCATTTTATAGGTATTCAACCTCTCACAAGGAAGTCACATTTCATCATAATATATGGGCCAAGGTTTACATCTATTCTATTTCATGTATAAATTATATTAGTCAGTTTATAGTGATTTTGTTGTTCTTTTCTTTTTATCAGTTCTTAACATGAAAACAATAAAGAATCTTGATTTTGTTACTTTTAGAAAAACTAAAAAATGTAAAGAAGAACCTGAAGAAATGAAACTAGAACCTGAAGAAACGAAAACAGGAAGAAAAAGAAAGAAACCTACAGCTGGTGGTGGGAAGGCTAAAAAGAAGAAAGACTCCCTCAGTCTTGAACCTAACATCCTAGATACAACATGGATACATCCAGAATCTTATGGTGCAACTGAATGGTATGTTCTCCTTGATTTGTGAATAATAGGGGTGTTGGGTATATGTCAATGAGACCGCAACCAAATTACTAAAATATCCATACTACATTACGACTTATTAAGCATGATGTCTCATGCATTTTATTTCATCTGAATAAACTGTTATCAACATTATTATATATATATAAATTTGTAAATTTTGTAGTTATGGCCTCAATAGCTTGTTTGATTTTTCTCTGCCTTGGACACCCATTAAAAAAGTTTATAGGAGTTACATTTTCAGCTTGGAAATGTAAATCATGTGAAATATACAAGATCTCAATGGATTTTATTAAAACTTTATGAAATGTATATGGACAATATCTTAATTGAATTTGAAACCTTGTAAAGATAAATTAAACACAAATTGCATTGTAATCTCGTTCACCCTTACAGTTCTCAAACCATTTGATCTAATTTGATTTGTATTAAAACAGTATTTAATTTTAACTAATAGATTAAGTGCGCAATGACAATTTGAAAAAGATTTATAGCCATTACTGAAGAAAAAATATTCATGATGTTCTAATATAAGATTTTTTTAACTTGATTTGTAGTTTAATGAATATGATAGGAGTTAACAAAGACAACCTTGGCCAAGAGGTGTTCATCAGAGAGATACGGAATTATATGAAGACCAAAAGTATGACAATTTAATTATATTACATTGGCATCTAAAAATTCATTTACATTTTAACATCAAAACAGATAAAGCTATATTCTACATAAAAATGAAAGTAAATAAAATTCAAAATATTTACAACTCAATTAATTCAAAAAAGGAAATTTATTATATAATATAGATATAAAAATATATAGTTTAAAGTCAACATTTATATTGTAAATGCATTTTGACAGCACAAATAGCACAGTTGCAATATATGCATAAATCATATGTTTTAAAATAAAACAAGAAACATTCATTGAAATTTTATAAAACTCTATGACCTATGACATAGACACTACACATTTAGAGTTATTTTTTGTGTGCATGATGAAATCCTACATTTTGTTTTATAGCAACAGATGAATTGGCAGATACCCTTGCAGTAGGAGAGCCAACAGTTGATCTGATTGTTAAAGCATTCCTTAAACCACATTCCTATGATTACAGAGAAGGTACTAATTAATCTGGTTTTACTAATTTAGAAGATTTTTACAATGAAAGGATTTCAAAGAATTCATAAATTACTTTGATTTGAGTGTCATTGATGAGTCTTTTGTAGACAAAACTGGCAGGCAAAATAAGCCTGGTATCTTTAATGATATTTGTTTTTTAATCAAGCCCGTTACAAAGTCCTCATAATATATATATGTGGCCAATAAAGCAGTTGATGGTTTTATGGGCCTCTTTTGTGGTGTTAAGGCAAATCTTATTGCTTGGGGTTGCATTATCAATATGGTCAGTAATGGACAACTTGGGTCTTATATTATTTTTTGAGTCAGATACCTTTAGATATAAATAGTGAAGGCAGGCAACATCCATATTTTTTTACGGGTAATGTCATGTCTGGTAAAAGAATCCACCAAAAGGCTGCAGGAGCAAGCGAAAAGATATACATATATATATTAATCCAAAGCAACGAACCTTGTAAATTCATATTAAAATTATTCATTAACCAGATAAAGCATGTGTACAAATAACAGTTGTATTTTTCTGTTTTTAGGTTTTGAGAAACCATTATTCAGAAAAGAAATTCAAGACATTAATTCGTTGAAAAAAGGAACAATCTTGACGGGAAAAATAACAAATGTTACACATTTTGGAGCATTTGTAGATATAGGTGTAGGACAAAATGGACTGATACATGTATCGAAAATGAAAAATACAAAATTAAATCTTGGAGATAAAGTATCTGTTAAAGTAATCTCACTGGAACTAAGCAAGAAAAGAATTGGTCTGAAAATTCATTGCACTTGATATAGCTTTTCATGTGTAGTACAAAATCTCAACAGATTTTAGTTTCAGGCAAAAGATGATGCTTAAAGAACGGATATCAATTATGGTGGAAGTGTATGAAATTACATATGGCCTTTGATGTCATGAACCATCTGCAAAACAGTTATAGAGCCAAAATATGAAATTATAATGAAATGAAGATGATAACTTTTCAGCATTATATTGGTAGATGAATCATTGATGGGACTTTTTTGTATTATAGTTTGATCGATATCTTTTCTTTTTCTAGGTTGTAATTTTATTGATTTTTGTTAATAGATTTACAGGAAATTGATATGATTGTTATAGAAAGTCTCTACAAGTTACAACAACACTTTTGGGTGGCTACAGTAAGGGCGCAGTTGTCAGGATACACATAGTAATGTGCCAATGTATAAAATCTGAAAATCTGAATATTACGTCTTAGTGTAGCCATGGTATTGAAAGTGAAAGTAAAAAAATAGAAAAATAGACACTGAAACAATATAGAATGTCAACATGGAAATGAAAGTAAAATAAATTGTTCAAGTATGAAGTCTTTGTTTAAAAATTTATGCCTTAGTTATTATTTACTAAAAATGTAATGTATTGAGTGCTTAAAAATTGTGTCCACCCCATAAAGTTTCTAGAAATTCATCCTTACATAGGGTTTCATGACTACTGCAAGTAAATTTGTTGAGAAACATAAATGAGTTACATTTTATCAGTATCAGAAGCAGCACAGCCACTAATAAAATGATACTAGTATGGTCTATGTAGATTTCTCAAGTACTTGAAACAAAGCCATATTCATAGCTCATACAGATCTTCTTGTTGTTGACGTATTTATACTTGGTGAAGATCTTGTTGATGTTGACATACTTTCACTTTGTGAAAATCTTTTTGTAGCTGTATTCGTACTTGGGCAGATCTTTTTGATGTTGATGTACATATGTAACTGGTAGAGATCGAGGAAGTTTTTGATGAAGAAGTTGAAATCCAATCAACTGGAAACCTAGTACACATATTCCCTATGATATGATCTTTCTAATTTTAATGCCAAATTCGAGTTTTTACACTATTTTCACGGTCCACTGAACATAGAAAATGATAGTGCAGATGGGGCATTCGTGTTCTAGGGACACATTCTTGTGTATTATTTAACAAAAAGATAAACGTACAAAAATCGCACGGGAAAATGAACAAATCGATGTCTAAACAAAAAGCATTTATGTAACAACAATGAGCTATACAATATTTAACAATAAACAAAAGCCATACCATATAGTCAGCTATAAAAGACACAATTTAAAATATTTTAGAAACCAGAAAACTAACAGAATAACATGGTTTTCAAATTTTTTATTAAATGTAACCATCTTTAAAAAATGATAACACTTCAAATTATGATTTATTTTCAGAATAATTCTTTTTTTATTAATGCATATTCATAGCTTTTAATACAAATGTATGTATATACTTTAACCAATTTTGCATGAGGACAATAACTGTCCTTACTTCTTTGGAATGGAAAAATATATTTTGATTAAATGAATTTCAGATTAAAGAATTCCTGAAGAAGTGTAAAATTGCAAACTACTGTAAACAAATAAAACAGATAGTGGATAAAGTTCAGGAAACATCAAAGTTTATTACATAATGGAGGAAATCTGTGTCCTTCAGTATTTCAGATGATAAAGCTATTGTAAGTTCTTTGTTTTAACTTTAAAATAATCAAACTCACGAAGTCATAGCGGATTGATGCACTTTGGTTGCGTGCTCATGTTGAGTGCTAAAGTAGGGATAAATGAAAAGTCGATCTTTGTTGCTTATCAGCTATTCAACCTTCATTCAGTCTTGATAACTCAGTAAAATGTTTCCTATGAGGTTTTTATCAATTTTGTTTTGGACGTTGTGACCACTTTATTCCAAAATATTCGAATTCATAAAGTTTGACCTTTGTTATGTCTGGACTTCCTGCTTTATTAGCACATTCAATATAGATAGTTCCTGATGTAGACGGAGCAAGGAAGTATGGAAATATGATTCCGATGTCAGAGAGATTGTTGTAGGTAATATTTTGTCCTTGGTAAGTCAGTATATGGATTAAACGATTGTTTATATCTGTAAGAATGATATTATTAGAATGATGGTGTTGTTAGTATTCCACGAGGTGTAAATGGTTTCTGCCCTGTGTTGACATCAGGGTGATCAGTGTTTACCCATATAATGTCTCCTCCTGGTGATAACACTACCACTCTACCTCTGCCTTCATTATCTAACCAGTCCACCACACAGATGTTACGATTACTGGTACTGGTTAGAAGTATGGGAAAGGTAATTAACCGTTTGTTATGATTGCCATGTTCATATGCTTTAAGTTGTTTTCCTTCCTGATCCATTACCACCACTACACGTCTTCCTGTAACGAGGAACACCTTACCTCCATTCCAGGCTCAAATGATTACTCTGTGATCACTGGTAACATGGATACTGACTGGATTCAATGGTTTTACATCATACTTAAAATCAGTTATCTCCCCTGTCACGGCATTGATTAGTTCAAGTTAAGAACCAGTTGTTATAACAAGAATGTTATTTGAAAGAGTTATGGTCATTCCAACTCTCGTTCCAATTAGTTATTACTTCAATTCTATTCTCCCTAAGTATGACATGTTGTAATTTTGATCTTGTACAATCCCCCATCCACACAGAACCATCAGAACATACTGCTATATTGTGACTTAAGATCTGTTGTATATTCTGTGGATATCTTAAACATGTTAAACTTAACCTTGCCCCGCTGTTTTGGCTTCAATTCTACCTTGCCTTTATTCTTTTTCTTCAATTAACGCATTTCCATTATGAACTTTTTATTTTCCTGCAAAGTATCTTACTTATAGTGTTTTTTTTTTTTTAAAGTTTGACTATTTCAATGGGTAACTGCAATTTTATATTATAGGAAAGACAACTCAATTTAATTACCAGTGGGAAAACAATGGTTTGGAATTCGAATAAAAATACCAGAATTGCTTTTAATTTAAGTAGTTCCTTAACTGTCGAAAATTTAATCTGATCAATATCAACAGACCGTATTTAGCTAGTGTACAGTGTGCAGAGAGAGTTTACAGGACAAACCCTAATATTACTTAATTGATACAAACCTAATAATAACATTAGCTTTAATATTCAAAATTGAATATAAGTGAGAATTTTAGAATTAACCACACACAAAATCTTATAACCAAATATACAAATGTATACTCATAAGGTAATGAGGATGAATAGCATTTATTTCATTTCTTTTTAGCTCAACCGGCTAAACTTTTCTTTAAAGATCGTTCCTTGTGAAACTTGTCAATTGATTGAAACCGAAGTGTTTCTTCTTCCTCTGTTACGATGTCAAGTTTGTTATTTTCGTCCGGGTAACGTTGATCAATCAAATATAATGACTGTCCTCTTTATGAAAAGAATATAGGCGTCAAACTATAGTTTTTGGTAATATATCTAAAACTATAGAAACCATGAAAAATAATGACAAGATTAGAATGTTCAGCATAACTTGTACTATCCACTTGTTAATTTTGGATAAATCCATTGTCCAATAAAAGATTTTTTTGACACTTTGGGCATTTACTTGCTATTGTTTTAATCATTTTAAGCGCAATGTTAAACGTGTTATTGCAAAAATGATCAGGATGTCAATATGTATCTCTATCTGAAAAGGACAAGGGTTGATATTAGGGCCGTTATTTAACCCACGCGGAACTTTTATTTAATTTGTCATTGTGTAATCTTCTCAACAGACCTCCTCAAGATGATGGCATTTTATGTCTATCTCGTGTTCTTCTTCTGCCTAATAGTAACCAGCAGAATGGTGGCGAAAACATCAATTTATATGCTAAATATCTATATATATTTTTTATCCAACCTGTTTAACATGCTGTAAGCTCTAATACACTTTATATAGTGCAATCTTTTTGAGAAAAAAATACATTGAAATTGTCCTGCAACAAAACATTACCCATAGCATCTGCAATTTTGTTTTCTATTTTACAAGATTCAACTATAACATATTGAATCAAAAAGATAGTTTATGCATATTGTACAGACAACAGTAATTCTTCAAGAGAATGTTGTATCGGGTGCCACATGTAGAGCAAGATCTGCTTACCCTTCCGGAGCACCTATGATCACCCCTAGTATTGGTGGGGTTCGTGTTGCTTATTCTTTAGTGTTCTATGTTGAGTCATTTGTTCTATTGTTTGTCTGTTTGTCTTCTTTCATTTTTAGCCAGGCGTTGTCAGTTTATTTTCGATTATGAGTTTGACTGTCCTTCTGGTATCTTTCGTCCCTTTTTGCAACAAAATGCACTTCTAGAGTTCCTCTTATAAAATGTATCATTGATTTTACAGTTAAATTCTCGTTTTTACATTTGTTTCATGAATTAATACATGAAAATTCTATATATTCCTTTAAATATACCCAGTTATGATGAAATTACACGGTGTTGCCTTAAGTGCTGGGTGAAGTACGTGAAAGGGTTTTCATACTTGAGGTGTGTGCTCTTGTAATTCAACAGTTACTGCGGATAACTCCCATATGGGAACTCTTTGTCGACATATTTGTTTATCACCATGTTTATGCCGAGCCCTATCTTACCAAATCTTTGTGAAAATTTAGTAAAAACATATACATGTTACACATTTTGTTTATTTTTTTGTTTTAGTCAAAATTCTGAAGTGGCGGATAAAAACATGAAGGGGGCAGAGAGGTATGGACCTCCCCGCTTTGCTTGCCAATACAATAATTCTCATGTTTATCACGATTTATATAAATGTTTAGCATAAATTCTTGTAAGTATTGTTTAAAGGATATCCTTTTTGCGGAGAAACACACCCTCCTTTACTTAAAGCACGGATCCTTTCCAAAATTCAAGAGA
Organism: Mytilus galloprovincialis; assembly: GCF_965363235.1. Taxonomy (NCBI): domain Eukaryota; kingdom Metazoa; phylum Mollusca; class Bivalvia; order Mytilida; family Mytilidae; genus Mytilus; species Mytilus galloprovincialis. The sequence continues at coordinate 51,922,004 of NC_134850.1, forward strand.
AGAAACTCCCATTTTGAACATCCGATTTCGAATTAAGATGTGTCGGTAGTATCAATTTTTCACTTGGATATATTAAATGTAAGTGATCACTGAATCTATTATTATTAAGAGACAGTACATCATCAATATACCGAAAGTGAAATTAAAAGACTGGGCTAATTTCTTTTTCTCCTTTCTGCATAAGCCCTTGAATAAATTCTGCTTCATAGGAATACAATAACAAATCTGAAAGTAGAGGAGCGCTATTGGTACCCATTTGGATTCAAATAGTCTGTTGGAAGACCAAACCTCCAAATTCAACAAATATGTTGTCAATTAAAAAGTCCAACATGGCAGTGATTCTGTTATGTAATATTTATTCAGTTGGAAGGTAAAAGGATTTATTTTATCATGTTCCTGTCCCAAGTCAGTACTCAGTGGTTGTTATTGCTTCCTGTCTCCAATTTTTTTTCTATGATTGTTTTGTCATGAATAAAGCGGTAAGATTATCTTTTTTTAAATTGTTTGATATTCGTTCTATAATTATTGTCTGTTATAGATGACTATATATGGTTTGGAATTTGCTTATTATTCAAGGCTGCGCTGTATTGTTGTTTCCGTCGTTTATTTTGATGTATTTACAATTAGTTATGGTTTGGTTTTTATCCCCTGCCATATTGGTCTTTGTTTTGTTTTTGTATGAATCATAAATAGTTTGTTTCTGGACGAGCATAGCGAGTGTGCCTTGAATGTGCCTGTTATTGTTCTAATACGATATTTTCAACCTATCATATATGTTTCGTTTTGTGTCACAATTGACAATTCTTATATCACTATTTTAGTGATGATGCGGTTTAAACCAAGGATAAGTATAACGATGAAAATGAAAAGATGAAAATTTACCAATTCCAGAACTATTGATGGACAAAAGTTTGACTGTATTTCGTACTCATATAATTTATAAAAAAAACTTTTATAAATTGTCTGTTAATGAATTTTGTAATTGTTGAAAACCAAGGTTTCAACTTGCTCAGGCAAAGTTTGAACTTGGGTGGATTTGACTATTTTTTTTTATTTCCTTTATTTCTTTTATATAGCTCTGCATATGTTTCAGCTCATACATCCTTGACTTTCAAATATTCGATTTTTGTGCGTTCCTGATGTCAGAAGGTAAATCATTTAAAGTGCTTGCGACTGATGAAATTTATAACGTACTGTTTAATTTTTTTTATAAGATACTCATAACAAAATCAAACTACAAACTACTAATGTAAGAAAAGTTAGATAACACAAAAAATATATAGTCGAAGTGAATAAAAGTATCGACTGAGAGACAAGAAATCAGCTATTCCGTCCGAATTATAAGATAAATTCTTTTTTTTTTACTTCGGGAAGGATTTGTCTTTATTCTTTTTTGCTTTATCTGAGCGTCAACAATGATTTTTTTTGTAGACGAAACATGCGCCTCGAGCATGTTGAGGGAATATTTAAGACCATGGAATCGATCTTTGGTGATGTTTTTTGCCAGATGTACATACTGGTATATTAAGTTTACGAAAAAAAAACTAACTCGATGTACATGGGTGATACCACGTTTACAAATATACAAGATATCTACTAGCTATTTTTGTCTTTTTGATCACATATTTCTTATATGCATATTTACGGACACTTCCTTCCTCCAGAGTAAACGGACTACAGCTTAACTAGTTTCAAATCTATATTTCAGTTTTAATGTTATAGCATTCCTAGAATAATTTTTTATGTTTTATTCTGTTTGATAGATCGTTTAAACTACAGAGAGATGAAGAACTTAACTTTATGGACGTTTGTTTATTTGCATGTTTTATTTAAAATGTTTGGTTTGTATCCCCTGTCATTTCGGTCTTTGTTTTAATTTGTTTCGTATATATCATTAATAATTTATGTTTGGACGAGCGTGTCGATGGTGTACATCACCAACATTTCATAACTCCGTTTTACTAAAGGTTCGTTTGTTGTACGAACAGAATTTGTTTGATCATAAGAACATATATATATATATCTGTGTTACAGATGAATCTATGTCTCTTTCTCTTCTCGCTTATGACGTACCATATAATGCTATTTATCTTTGAAATTGTTGATTCCACTACCAACATGATAGGCAACCCGAACAGAGTCAAAATTACAGTCCCTTCTGATGCACACAATATATTGAGTGTATTCTATTTAACAGTAATTACATTGTATTTTCAAATGTTTGGATAAATAATAACTTTATATGTGTCCATAATGTATACATTTATGCAATCATTATCTTGACACTTATTACAATGTAATTTTTACATCAGAGGACCTTCAGGGCCTCGGGTGTATTGCCATCGCCTAATTTTCCGCCTAATTTGAATATATCCATATAAGGATATATGCATATATAATTAGTTTTGGAATGATAACCGAGCTATAAAAGTTATAGATCCGCACACATTATATAGTGCAAAATAAAATTAGTTTGTTGAGAATCGTCTTGGCAAAGAAAGCTTGGTCTCCAATAACTACAAGTACAGAATAAAGATAAACGGGAAGACATATGCTACTGGAGATGTGTAAAGTCTGACTGCATAGCTACCATCAACATACTCAATAGAATACCAGTTGCCATCAGAGATCTACATAATCATCCTTCAGATCCAGTTCAACTTAATGTTGATCAAGTACTCAAAAGAATGTAAGAAAGATGTGTTGTTGAAAGCACTCCAGTACCAACAATATATGAAGACGAATTAGGCAAACTACGCAACAAAGACTGGGACAACGAATCTGAAAGACTAGTCCAGAGTATGCCCACCTTTACAACCTGCAAGACATCACTGTATACCCAGCGCAGTAAGACGATACCTCAACTACCAAATTCAAGACAGGAGATCAACTTAGAGGGTAAATGGAGAGAGACCACAACTGGTGATAACTTCCTACTCATTGATGATGGAGACCATGTTTGCTTTTGTTATTTGTATTGTTTTCTGTGTGCACTGTGTACAAAAAAAAATGATATATGATTCAAAATAATATGATTCAAAATAGATTTATTTCTCTTCTTAGTATGCTACAAAAAATATGAGTGAAAATATCTTCCACAACAATGTTTCGTTGAAAAGAGTTACAATAATTCTGATAGTTGCGACTGAAACACTTACAATAAAAAAAGATGTACTATAATAACCAAGAAATTATCCTGAACAACTGAACAAAATAAAATAACACGAGATACAAAGTTTGAAAAAAACCTCACTATCAATTAATATGAGAGGATATTAAAGCACACACAACTATGACAATATTGAAAAAAGCCAAAACAAAGTTTAAAGACTCTATTGTAGATTTTGTATAAACTGGAATTCCTGACAATATGAACATATTGACTTTGTGATGCAACACTATTCACAGTTCATTTTTTTTATAAAAACCATACTGTTCCAGTAATATGAACTAGAAACTGTAGTTTACCTATCATGTTAATTAGTATGATTGTTTTTGAGCACTTTTGTTGTGATGACTACTTGTACCTATTCCTCGAACGCCAACATAATTTTACAAGTGAATTGTCGGTAGATCAAAAGATGCTGGTATTCAAGGAATAAACTGAATGAAAGCCAATGTTACAACTATCTTCCAGGCTCTTTCCAAAGTCGGCCTTAAATATTTGTATATTGTAATAATTCTAGTTGCACGAATATGGTGTCATAACAAGATAAGCTCATTAAAAGACAGTTTGCAGATTTGAAGTAGTATACAGATGAGTTTGTCACACTTGATGTTATTCACATTCTTGATTATCTGCAAAACCAAAAAAAGAACTCAATTATCTTTGAGACAGAATTTAAATCTAATATCTGCTAAATTTGTTTCATTTGTCTGAAAAACATAAATGAATCTTTTTAAACTCAAGCACGTCCGTATTGAAAAATGAAAATATAAAACAAAGGTTACGAAGAAAATTACACCCACACATATCATTTATTATAAAAGTATCAATTTTTTTGAGCCGGAAGGTCCTTTCGATATCATTTTAAATTCAGCAATGAAAATAACTATGGAGGGCACTAAATAAATGAAATATAATCTTTAGAAAAAGAAAGTAAAGCCGATACATAAAGATTACTGAAAGCATATCAAGAAATATTTATGACGTTAATACATAGCTGGAAAATGGATCAGTATCTATAATCACATGTGTATTATTGCTAAATTAGTCACTTTATATGTGTTGCATTACAAACCTTTTCGAAGCATCGGTGTTTGTAGATGTATTCCATTTTTCTTTTATATATTTTGTCACAATTTTGTTCATTTGTGTTTGATTTTCCGTTAACTGAAAAGGTAAACACAAATGTGTAAAGTCTATAAAGGTATATTTATTTTATTGATATTAGATTTTAATATTATTAAATTCAGAAAGATATAAAACATAGAGACTGAAATTTGACATTAAAAATTAATTAAGAGTTTGTTAATTGACTAATTACACCTTATGTAAGAATCCTGGGTTTTAAGTTGTTGGTAGCCAGTGTATTTTTACCAATTTACTGTTATAAAATGAATATCGTTCATTTTTAACGCCGCTGGGGTATATACAAAAAGGGTAAGCCTTTTTTACCCTCTCTGCCGTGGTATTTGCCAACAAATACTTTATCCGACTGTACTCTTGTAACGTCACGATCATTAATGCGTTTCTGAACGTTAACATGCGGTGTAATTAAACAGATATAGCATGTTCTTGAGGGGTATTTGCGAAAAATGCCAGTCTTGTGAATGAATTTCCCTCGCCTTACGGCTCGGGAAATTTAACAGTCTCTCGACTGGTATTTTACGCAAATACCCCTCCTTAACATGATATATCTGTTCAAAATCGAGCATAATGCATGTATTCTTCTTTCAATTGGTTAAACGCAGTCAGCTAATCACTGCCACATAAATGCTTTGTTTTAAACAATTGTCTTAGCCATATTTAGTGCAAAACAACAAAATATTGTTCCCGCAAAAAGCTCATTTTGATATCTTGTCATTGATGTACAAATAATAGCATATAATAGTATACTACAAACAAAAGAAAAATTACAAAACACTGAACCCCGATGAAAGTTCCTTATCAAATGGCAAAATCAAATGAAAAAAATGTTATTACAAAGATTAGTAATGTGCATAACATATATTTTAGTGTGAAAAAGTTGTTCGCATATTTTCCGATCAAACTATTATGTGTGCAATTCGTATACCGCTAATATCAAAATTATATTCGGTTTGGGCGACTATAGTCGAGACATACAAAAAATGATCATATAATAGTTAAAAAAAAAAGGATCGCAAAAGCATTCCTCTCTCTGCATTCACTTCACATTCGTGTCAACATATAGGTATTGTGGAATACCTCTTAATTTACACTGCGATTGAGTTTATGAAAAAAAAAATTGTTATTTCGGAAACCTTGACAATTTCGCTCAAAATTGATGCATGGCATAATGCAATCATTATACTTTTGCTTCAGTTTCAAATATATCAGCCAAATACTGCATATTAATGTATGTTCTATATTAACACCATGTTGGCAACGTTCGTTGTCCAAGTTTGGTTGAATTATCTATGTAGATTAAGAGGAGAAAAATTATATAAAAAAATGATAAAAATTTACTCAAAAGGGCAATAAATACTTAGGGTAAACGACAATTATGGTCATGTTGACTTTATTTTATAGAATTAGAAACTTTTATGTGTACAACATCAACATTTTTATTATTTTTCATCCGGTAATATTTCCAATGAGAAGGTGTTCAAAGATTGGAAGTTAAAAAGTGTAGAAGAATAACATCCACTTTGCTGAACATATTATAATAATATTCAAGATTGTAACCAAAAGCTTCAAAATTTGGTAAGAATCCTTATTTTTGGTACAGCAACCAAACAACCAATCTAATTAAAAACCGTGTTGGAGCGACATATTAGAAAACGGGAGCGATGAGAGATCGGTTTTTAATTAGATTGCCAAACAACGGGTTGTATGATTCGTCTAAAAATGTGAGGTCAATTAGATCTAAACCTGATGAACTTTTAATTCGATGTTAAATTTTCTATAAATGCAGTAGTTTCAGAGATAAAAAAAAACCATAACTGCATTTAACCCCCTATGTTCTATTTTTAGCCAATGCAGCCATGTTGGTTTTGGCCATTGAAGCCATGTTGGTTGGCACTCGGGGTCGTTGGAAACATTTTTAAAACTAAGTATCCCAATATTGATTGAAGCCAAGTTTGGTAAAATTTTGCCCAGTAGTTTCAGAGAAGATTTTTGTAAAATAAACGGACGACGACGGTCGACGGACGACAAGTGATGAGAAAAGCTCACTTTGTCCAGCTGGCCAGGTGGGTTAAAAACAACAAACGACTTTATTTAAGCGTGACGATTTTAATATTCAACAAAATTGCCACCCAATTATATAGTACACTATTGATTTTCATACTAATTGTTTTGGTAATTTAATCTTCTCAAATTGGACATTTGTCTGCAAAACTAAAATAAGATTATAGATGTTTGACGTATTATCATGGATTAATAAACCTAGTTTCATGATCCATAGTATTGATAAACTTTTAAATCAACGTAAAGCTATAGTAAGGTTTATCTTTAGTTGTCAAAACTCAAAGTACGGAACATTCATTACTTTTTTGGATTCGAGCGTCACTGATGAGTCTTTTATAGACGGAACGCGCGTCTGGCGTATATACAAAATTTAGTCCTGGTATCTATGATGAGTTTATTTACAACCACTTGGTCGATGCCACTGCTGGTGGAGATTTATTTTCCCGAGGGTATCACCAGCCCAGTAGTCAGCACTTTTTGTGCTGACATGAATTATTATTGATATGGTTATATTTATAATTTAACTGTTAAAAAATTTAGAATTTTTGAAATACTAAGGCTTTTCTACCTCAGACATAGATTACATTAGCTGGATTTGGCAAAACATTTTGGAATTTTGGTCCTCAATGCTCTTCAACTTCGTACTTTATTTGGCCTTATTAACGTTTTTGGATTCGAGCGTCACTGATAAGTCTTTTGTAGACGAAACGCGCGTCTGGCGTATATACAAAATTTAGTCCTGGTATCTATGATGAGTTTATTGATTAAATTTCATATTTCTTTTGATCCAATACAATGACACGGTTATGGACTAGTAAAATAACAAACACATAAGAATCTACACGTACACGTTAATCCACTCAAAACAAAAGAGTTGTTTTACTCCAAAAGTATCTTTACGAGGAAAAGTTATAGCTATGTAACTTTATAGACATTTTACATGTTTGTTTATTTTATTATAAAGGTAGTGTGCAAACTAATTTAAATCTGGCACCTTCAATGTATGACTTACTCCTCGATCAAAACCACGAAAATTGAAAGTGAAGAAAAATTATGTAGAATTCATAAAAGTAATCCCTACAACTTTAACACAGCGTATGTGTTGTACTTTTTCCGTACAATAAAGTAACATACCGTTTTTGTCATTTCTTCTATTGATTTCATCTCTTTTACTTGGCATATCGTCTGAAAAATGTATATGATATTATATAAACTGATATTTTGAAGTCTTCTTTTGATATTTATTAACCTGTTTTTAAACATCCATTAGTATATTCAGGTCTAAATAGGCTCCACCAAACATATAAATAGAAAAGAATACCTGATTACTTTAAAGATCAAAACTACAACTTTCATTGCATATAAATGTACATTAAACACGTCTAGTGTGAACACAAAAGGACAAGTGTTTTTTTTATTTTTTATTTTATATCAAATCATTTTAAAAAACCGTTTTGTGTAAAACAAAAATATCCACCACATTATTGCTACCGTGTTAGTCTGAGTGCAAGAATAAATTTATACCTATTTCAGAGGCCAACTCCTCACACTGTTCTACCTATATTTTTTTCACTTTTCAGTAAGATTTCAAACATTGACATTGTACATCTGAAATAACCACAATGATGTTATTCTTTGAAGATTATTTCCCTTTCCCGGCTTTGTTATTTGTGCAGGAACTTTTGTAATAGGCTGCATGTAACTTGTCATGTAATAACGTCTAACTACTGATTTCAACTTAGAACCTTTCAACACAAAAAATTGCACGCATATTGCTTGCAACCTTTTATTGATCCTACCATTGGTCGTTACCGCAGCGAGAAAATCGTGGGCTTCAATTGGCCTCTATACAACACTGTATACAAGTAGATATCCTCAAAGACACAATATTAATGATTCAAAATAAAGTAAAAAGACACACGCAATAACACGACTTACAAGGTTTTTTTTACACACAATGATGACATGTTAATAATTTTGTACAATTGGGTTTCTTACCGTCTTTGTCATTTCTCTAATCGTTTCTTCCATCTTTTCTAGTCTATTTTTTGTCTGAAAAAGATATACAATAAACTGAGATTCTGACATTATTTGTATGGAATCAATTCTAACAAAAAGCATATGCAAGGTCAAAGATTGTTCTTCGATAAACAAACTGTAATAGTTACATCATTGTACATATCTATTCAATTATACATTATATGTCTACTAATTTAATTCAATGATACAGTAACAGAAATGCCAAAAAAAATATATCAAAACATTTAAAACAATATACTCTCCTATAGAGTTTACTATGCCCATAACTTAGCATAAACTGGATGCAAGAGTATATCAATCACTGAGGAAGGGGGTTTAAAAATATCCAAACTGTATAATGAAAATTAAACAAATACATCGGAAATCAATATTTAGATAGTGATGAAATTGAAAGTAATGTCCCACACACTGTTTAGAAAACCTTCAAACTCAGAAAAGAAGGAGCAATCAAAACTATGCTATGTGATTCGACAGAATACACAAGCTATTTTACCCTTTTGATAACATTTAAACAAACCCGATATCAAAGAGGCACGAGAGATACTAGAGGGTAGGTCAAACTCATATAAAGAAAATAACTGACAACGCCATGGCTAAAAATAAAAGGACAAACAGACAAATAATAGTATAGAAGACACAACATAGAAAACTAAAGACTAAGCAACAAGAACCCAATCAAAAACTTGTGCTGATCTCAGGCGCTCCAAAAAAGATGAACCATCTGGCTAATAAGATCAATTTTAGCAAGTAGTCCTACCAAATGTTTATACAGCAAAACAATATCCGACTACCTTACGATAAAACTCTCATGACATATACACATTTCAGTCATTTTTTTCTAGTATGATGATTTATTACTGTTATATCACACTCCGGAAATTACGGATCTGCCCGTCATTAGGTCGAATTGTATTTTTGATGTTTGCCACACGGCAAAACTAAACAAACTTTTCTTTGGCATTCAACCCTCCACAGGGTGAGTTGTTTGTTATACATACTGTAGTTTATAACCTTCATTTGTATGTCCGATATACGTATTTAAAGTCTAAGTTCAGTCCTTTTGAGTTTAATTGTGATTTCAAACGATTCTCAGGAGTCATATCTCATGTCACACTTACTTTGTATTTTACATGTTAAATTAAGCATTCCAATGTTAATATGATGGTTATTTTTATTCCTGCATTTATTATACACCAGTTCTAATCAATTTAAGCTTCTCAATTCTCAATTTTTGATAATACTCAATCAGTTTGTCATCATATATTTTGTATGGATCGCCATTAAAGCCATATATACACCTCGCCAAAAGTTAAGCAACACTTAAATGTTTTTGCTTCTTTTTTTAATTTCAAATTAGATTTGATACTGATTTGTTTCCATATGTTTCGTTAATCTATTGTTATGGACAGGTAAGAAATTAAGGTTTACATTTTATTATAACCACAGACTAAATTGTGCCACTTTACGTGCCCGTAGACCAGTCAAACGGCCATTGCTGACTCGTAGGCATCGTCAAGCTTGACATCAGTGGTCACGTGGTCACCGCAATTTGACCTTGAGACAGTGGATTCAAGCCCATTGGGCAGATTTCTCATATATCATATTGATGGGTGCATGCGCGTTTGGCGTGCTCAAAATACAGCATACAGGAAAACAAAACATTTTTGTAACTACAGCGTTTGATGGTGGTGGTTTGACAGTTAGGGGATGCTTTTAAATCGACTGCAAAATCGACCTTTATGTTCTGAATGGGACTATGACGGGTAAAAAATATGGCGATAGTATCATCCGGGATATCGTTGTGCAACATTTTGACAATGACAATCTTGCACCTAGACCAATATCCATGGACACTAATGCTAGGACACACAGAGCACGCATTGTTTCAGATTATTTACGCCAGAAGGCAATTGACAATATTCCTCGGTCTCCCCAAATCACCGGATATGAATCCCGTTGAGCATGCCTGGGATGATATTGGTCGAAAAATCAATAACAGGGTTCCAAACTGTTAGAATTTACAGAAACAACGAGCAGCTTTGATTGGAAAATTGCAAATAATTCCCGTTAGAACATAACGACGCTAAGTTAAAAGCATGAGACGACTTGTGGAGGAACTTTTCCGAAAGGTCGGAGGTTACATTCGCTACTGACCTAAATTGTACTTTAATGTATTCACAAATTTTCACTCTCCAGTTTTGAAATGAATTTTGTGTATAAGGCAGGGCAATGTTTTAACAACTTCACGTTATGTTGACACGCTATCTTGTATTTTATGTAGCCATTGTACCACCATTTGCCCAAAATGAAATAGTAAAAATTTCAATCATGAAAATAGTCCAAACTTTTTACCTTTTAATTAACATTATATAGGTTAACATATAAAACACAAATTCTGTTCATTGTATAGATATTTCAATTAGTTATGCGTTCAGTGAAAAACGATTCCGGAAATTTATCAGGTGTTGGTTAACTTTTGGCGAGGTGTATATAGCAACTGTACCTGACCATATAGGAAAATAGGTATTTAGTCGGATCTTAACACGTACTTGTGATTTGGTTAAAACCGGTTTTGTTCAAAATATACGAAGAAATGTCGAAATGTTCATGACTTAATTAAATCCGTATTTCGGAAGGATGGTGCAAGCATACGATTTCTATTGCGTCTTACACTTTGAGAAGCGAATAATCTTCAACTACTTTATTCAAATATTGTGTAAAAACGTTAATTTTGAGCTATGAAAGTCAAGTGGCTCGAGTATTTTTGTGAGTAAGTTTTAAAAAATTGCAAAGAAATATTTTTACATTGGGTTAGCTTTCATTAGTCTTAACTATCTATAGATTAACAACTTTTGGTTATATTTATAATTTAGAATCATCATTGAAGGTGGGGGACGATTTCGCAGATAATTAATTATATTGATGTGCCATTTGTATGCAAGAGTGACATTTCGTTGTATTATGTGCCAATTCGAAAAAGTTATGCGAGTATTCTCTCCCTTTAACAGGTTTATTATTTTATAATTAAGTTTAGGTTTCTGATATAATTTTGAATAATTACAAAATGTATCAATTCAATATATTTCAGTTTTTGTTATTGGTGTATCAAAAACATTGATGTACGAATATAATTTCATAAATTTGAAACGTTTAGAATGATTACATACCAATATAAAGAACCGTTCATCATTTTTGAAAAAGACTATGAACGAAAATCGATTTATTTCTCTTCCCTTGGTGACAGATTGATTGGGAAATGAACCAGCGTAATATAATGGTAATAACAGAGAGGGACCAGCAAGCAATTTTTAATTGTAGCTTATTCAACGTTAAAACAATTTTCCACTATAAACGAATGTTACTTTATACAAATATAAGGACTTTGTTAGCTAAATCTACAAATTTTATTAGATATTATGATTTTTTATTGCAAAAGATTAATATGCTAGTGTATATTTCGACGTACGTTTTTCTTAAAACAGTATGTGTATATATAGAACGCTTTTCGTATTATAATTTTGTTATTCAAGATGACATTTTATGGCACTTTTTAGCTCACCTGGCCCGAAGGGCCAAGTGAGCTTTTCCCATCACTTTGCGTCCGTCGTCCGTCGTCCGTCGTCGTCGTCCGTCGTCGTCGTCCGTCGTCGTCGTCCGTCGTCCATCGTCGTCGTCCGTCGTCGTCGTCCGTCGTCGTCGTCCGTCGTCGTTAACTTTTACAAAAATCTTCTCCTCTGAAACTACTGGGCCAAATTAAACCAAACTTAGCCACAATCATCATTGGGGTATTTAGTTTAAAAAATGTATGGTGTGACCCGGCCAACCAACCAAGATGGCCGCCATGGCTAAAAATAGAACATAGGGGTAAAATGCAGTTTTTGGCTTATAACTCAAAAACCAAAGCATTTAGAGCAAATCTGACATGGGTAAAATTGTTTATCAGGTCAAGATCTTTCTGCCCTCAAATTTTCAGATGAATCGGACAACCCGTTGTTGGGTTGCTGCCCCTGAATTGGTAATTATAGGGATTTTTTGTTGTTTTTGGTTATTATCTTGAATATAATTATAGATGGAGATAAACTGTAAACAGCAATAATGTTCAGCAAAGTTAGATTTACAAATAAGTCAACATGACCAAAATGGTCAGTTGACCCCTTTAGGAGTTATTGACCTTTATAGTCAATTTTTAACCATTTTTCGTAAATCTTAGAAATCTTTTACAAAAATCATCTCCTCTGAAACTACTGGGCCAAATTAATCCAAACTTGGCCACAATCATCTTTGGGGTATTTAGTTTAAAAAATGTGTGGCGTGACCCGGCCAATCAACCAAGATGGCCGCCATGGCTAAAAATAGAACATAGGGGAAAAATGCAGTTTTTGGCTTACATGTATAACTCAAAAACCAAAGCATTTAGAGCAAATCTGACATGTGTTAAAAGTGTTTATCAGGTCAAGATCTATCTGTCCTGAAATTTTCAGATGAATCGGACAACCTGTTGTTGGGTTACTGCCCCTGAATTGGTATTTTTAAGGAAAGTTTGCTGTTTTTGGTTATTATCTTGAATATCATTATAGATAGAGATAAACTTTAAACAGCAATAATGTTCAGCAAAGTAAGATTTACAAATACGTCAACACAAAGGAAATGGTCAGTTGACCCCTTTAGGAGTTATTGACCTATATAGTCAATTTTTAACCATTTTTCGTAAATCTTAGTAATCTTTTACAAAAATCTTCTCCTCTGAAACTACTGAGTCAAATTAATCCACACTTGGCCACAATCATCTTTGGGGTATCTAGTTAAAAAAAAATGTGTCCGGTGACCTGGCCATCCGACCAAGATGGCCGCCATGGCTAAAAATAGAACATAGGTAAAATGCAGTTTTTGGCTTATAACTCAAAAACCAAAGCATTTAGAGCAAATCTGACACGGGATAAAATTGATTATCAGGTCGAGATCTTTCTGCCCTCAAATTTTCAGATGAATCGGACAACCCGTTGTTGGGTTGCTGCCCCTAAATTGGTAATTTTAAGGAAATTTTACTGTTTTTGGTTATTATCTTGAATATTTTTATAGATAGAGATAAACTGTTTACATCAATAATGTTCAGCAAAGTTAGATTTACAATTAAGTCAACATGACCGAAATGGTCAGTTGATCCCTTTTGGAGTTATTGCCCTTTATAGTCAATTTTTAACCATTTTTCGTAAATCTTAGTAATCTTTTACAAAAATCTTCTCCTCTGAAACTACTGGGCCAAATTAATCCAAACTTGACCACAATCATCTTTGGGGTATCTAGTTTTAAAAATGCGTCTGTTGACCCGGCCATCCAACCAAGATGGCCGCCATGGCTAAAAATAGAACATAGGGGTAAAATGCAGTTTTTGGCTTATAACTCAAAAACCAAAGCATTTAGAGCAAATCTGACATGCGTAAAATTGTTTATCAGGTCAAAATATATCTGCCCTGAAATTTTCAGATGAATCGGACAACCCGTTGTTGGGTTGCTACCCCTGAATTGGTTATTTTAAGGAAATTTTACAGTTTTTGGTTATTATCTTGAATATTATTATAGATAGAGATAAACTTTAAACAGCTATAATGTACAACAAAGTAAAATTGACAAATAAGTCAATATGACTGAAATGGTCAATTGACCCCCTAAGGAGTTATTGTCCTTTATAGTCAATTTTTAACAATTTTTATAAAATTTGTAAATTTTTACTAACATTTTCCTCTGAAACTACTGGGCCAAGTTCATTATAGATAGAGATAACTGTAAGCAAGAATGTTCAGTAAAGCAAGACGTACAAACACATCACCATCACCAAAACACAATTTTGTCATGAATCGATCTGCTTCCTTTGTTTAATATTCTCATAGACCAAGGTGAGCGACACAGGCTCTTTAGAGCCTCTAGTTTTTATCATTTTTTGTTGTTTCATAATATAGACATATTTTTCAGTGTATAGACAACATTGTTGATATTAATTGTACTTTTATTTTGTGAACATTGTGCACATAATACTTCATTTTTGTTTATTTTAAGTTTTTTACCCTCTCTGGAGGTCTGCAATAAAAAGATAGTAACTCAGGTTTCAGCGTATCTTTGACATTAAAATTACCTATTTAAGTAAGCATTTCCTCACAATAAGTCCAACCTATAACTTTTGAATTTAATATCAAGATTTCAAACGAATTTAAATTATACTCCTGTTATAACCATGAAAATGCTATTTTATGAGGATCATTTCACATTTAATTAAAGGCTTGTTTTTTAAGAAATTTTGCGAAAGTCTAAATATTTTTATGTAATGATGTTTTCATACAGTTAATAATTCAAAACTTTAGAACACAGAAAATTCCATCAATATTGCAACTGTTTATCACCTTTTATGGAATTCCAAACATGAGATATTTGTCATATTTTAAGAATAGATTCAATGATAAGTTTAATCAATTTCAACTACGCCTGCAGTGTTTTTACTCACATACGGACGGATGAATGCGGTCATAAACTGTAATTTTTATAAAATTCCACAAATGAAATATGTGTCAAAATTCAAAAATAAAGTCAATCAAAACTTGTTGGTGTAATCAACTACGCCTGCAGATTTTTACTCACGTATGGAAAGATGAATTCGATAATAGACTTTACAAAAATATACGTTAGGCAGACATTGAGACGATTTTTGTTTAAGGTTCAATAAACATGTTTTGTTCAGACAAGACAT
Organism: Mytilus galloprovincialis; assembly: GCF_965363235.1. NCBI lineage: Eukaryota > Metazoa > Mollusca > Bivalvia > Mytilida > Mytilidae > Mytilus > Mytilus galloprovincialis. The sequence continues at coordinate 51,937,156 of NC_134850.1, forward strand.
GTAGTGGTTTTTGGGACTAGAAAGAGTAGAAAAAATGTCAAGGCCACCATTGGTCGTAAATCTAGCGAAAAATTCCATACTTGACGGCGGCATTATCTGGCCTCTAAACAACAATGCATACTAATTCAGTGATATGGACGCCACATTTAATTCCGATACATTCGAATGAAACAACATACAAAAAGACACACACAAACAAGACTTCCAATGGAAGGAAGATATTTAATTCTATTTCGATACTTACGAATATCAATTTTGTACAATTAAGTTACATACCGTTTGTTTTACTTCTTCTATCGTTTCTTCTATCTTTTCTAGTTGGATTTTTGTCTGAAAAGGTATACAATACATGTTTATATGTTGGGCTTGTATTATATTTAACTTTTGGTTTTTAAAGTCAGTTCACCCTATTGTGAGTCTATTGAAGTAATTCAAATGGCCTTCCAAATACCGTTTCGATTCCCAACATCGCAATATTATTGTATTCTGTTTGGTATCTAATTATCAATTAAAATCCATTTTGTAACAGCAGTGATGGTGATACATGTCACTGTCTGTGTACATTCTGTATATACAACTCGTCTAAAAATCAACCCAACAATGTTAGATCTGTAAATTTGCTTTTGCAAATTTTTTGTTCTTCCCTCGCCGGGATTCGAACCCATGCTACTGAGATATCGTGACACCAAATCGCCTGCTCTGTCACCGGCGCGATAGACCACATGACCACCTGGGCTTCATAAAAATGAAGCTTTCGGAGGCCGATTGTTACCTTTACACGTCAGTTTTAATCTAGCTTAGTACTACAGTACATGATATATAAGGCATGAAGATGTTATTTTTACAGTTCAGCTAAATTATCTATAGTAAAGGATCCTACACATTAATGTAAGACACAGGCACAGAAATAATTTTATTTATAAGTACGTCTAAACCAGTGACAACTCTACATCAGATTTATCGATCGGATCACCAGCAGTGATGGTGGTACATTGCTGTGTACATTCTGTATATACAACTCGTCTAAACATCATCCCAACAATATAAGATTTGAAATTAGCTTTCGCAAATGTTTAATTCTTCCCTCGCCGGTAATCGAGCGAGGTGTGTTACCTTTCCTCGTCAGTTTTAATCTAGCGGCGTACTACAGTACATGATATACAAGGCATGAAGATGTTATTGTTACAGATCAGCTAAATTATCTATAGTAAAGGATCCTACAAATTAATGTAATATACAGTCACAGAATATAATTATATTTATAAGTATGTCTGAGTCAGTGACAACTCTACAACAGATGTATCCATCGGATCGCCATCAATGATGGTGATACATGGCTGTGTACATAATGTATATACAACTCGTCTAAACATCAACCCAACAATGTTAGATCTGTAAATTTGCTTTCGCTAATTTTTGGTTCTTCCCTCGCGGGGATTCGAACCCATGCTACTGTGATATCGTGACACCAATTCGCCTGCACTGCAGCCGTCCCGCTAGACCACACGACCACCTGGGCTCTAAACATAGAGCTTTCGCTGGCCGTGTGTTACCTTTCCTCGTCAGTTTTAATCTAGCGGCGTACTACAGTACTTGATATATAAGGCATGAAGATGTTATTGTTACAGATCAGCTAAATTATCTATAGTAAAGGATCTATAACGGTTGCAATTGCCCTACCGTTGTCAAATTTGAAATATTATACCAACTTGGATCGGTTAGGGCACTTTTGATGTTTTTGTTTGAGGACTGCCCTCCATGCAGTTATAAAATCTAAATTGTCACAACCTTTGGAAATTTAGAGTTGTGCCAGTTCACATCGCAAATAACTATTTTTATTTGGCATATCTTTGTAATCTTTGCGCCGTGTTTGGAATTTTTTAAAATTGTACCAGCGTCTGTGGTGTTCGCTTAAATTGTATAAATTTCAAGATTTTGATAGTTTCTCAGTTTGAATATATTGACGTGATTCATTTGACATCGTGCTATTATTGAAAAAGGATATCTGTTATCCGAAATATCTAATATTTGTTCATTTTGTTGTATCCTTATCGACTTGTTATATATATAAAATTGAGAATGGAAATGGGGAATGTGTCAAAGAGACAACAACCCGACCAAATAAAAAACAACAGCAGAGGGTCACCAACAGGTCTTCAATGTAGCGAGAAATTCCCGCACCCGGAGGCGTCCTTCAGCTGGCCCCTGAACAAATATATACTAGTCCAGTGATAATGAACGCCATACTAATTTCCAAATTGTACACAAGAAACTAAAATTAAAATAATACAAGACTAACAAAGGCCAGAGGCTCCTGACTTGGGACAGGCGCAAAAATGCGGCGGGGTTAAACATGTTTGTGAGATCTCAACCCTCCCCCTATACCTCTAACCAATGTAGAAAAGTAAACGTATAACAATACGCACATTAAAATTCAGTTCAAGAGAAGTCCGAGTCTGATGTCAGAAGATGTAACCAAAGAAAATAAACAAAATGACAATAATACATAAATAACAACAGACTACTAGCAGTTAACTGACATGCCAGCTCCAGACTTCAATTAAACTGACTGAAAGATTATGATTTCATCATATGAACATCAGGCACAATCCTTCCCGTTAGGGGTTTAGTATCATACCATCATAACATACAGTCCTTGGATGGTGTAAACTTCCCACTAACACCATACACCATTACACCATACACCATACACCATTACACCATACACCTTGTACCATTACACCATACACGTTACACCTTTGCACCATACACCTTACACTTTACACCATACACCATACACAATTTCCCGTTCTATCTACACGATCCGAAATTACCCATAATGCAATTAAATTTTAAATATTAACATTTTTATTATGTTTATGCTTACAATCCGAAAAAATGAAATAAAAAAAACTTCGTTTGCAACCAATGAAAGGTTGTACACTATCATTCACACCATTCCCGATCGCACGTTACACAATCACACCATTCCTCATACACCATTACACCATTCCCCTTACACCATACACCATAGCACCATACACCTTACACCATTGCACCATATGCCATACACATTTACACCATACACGTTGTTTTGGGAAGTTTACACCATCCAAGGGCTGTATATGAGAAGAACATAACCCGTGTTATGCCAACAACTGTTTTTAGAATAAATGTGTTTAGTTCCGATGCAAAGACCTTATCAGTGACTCAATATTAACGCCAAAATATGCAATCTTTAATGACTTGACAACAGTATCGTAATTATATCCCTTCTTAATAAGTCTATTCAAAGGTTTTGTAAGTTTCTGAGGTGAATACTGACACCTTTGTGCTTTATAAAGAATATTTCCATAAAAAATTGGATGTGAAATACCTGAACGTATTAGAAGTCTGCATGTTGAACTATATTTACGAATGATGTTTGTGGCATAACATCGTGGCCACAAGTTAAATTTCTTTTCTGTTTAGTATTAAATTTATATGAAGATCCATTTTGTTACATCTTTTGATCAATTTTATTTGGCAATCGCCAATGGCAGTCAGCAGGGTAAAAGAACATCAGTTGTTCGACCTGTTAGTCAAATGCGTTTTGTTTAAATATACTTTTTCACTTTTTTGGTCTTTTGGAAAATGTTGTTTGTGCTGTTTTTAGACCCTACTACAACGAAATTTGATTTACATGCACACGTATAAAAATTGCGGTTTTTATCCAACGCAATCATAGGTTTGAACGTAGTTTTCAATTTAGACTCGTTTATTTTTTTTCGTTTGGGCTTGTATCATATTTTCCCTCCGGTTTATATGATCCGTTCATCCTATAATGACTCTTAAAATTCAAGAGTCTTATCTAAAAATGAGGGTACTTTTTCTAAAAATGAGGGTACTTTTTATATTGCCTTCCAAATACCGTTTCGATCCCTAACATCACTGAAGAGACATTAATTGTCGAAAACCGGATCTGGTGGACTAAAAAAATATTGACACCGTATGTTTGTGGCATAACATCGTGGCCACAAGTTAAATTTCTTTTCTGTTTAGTATTAAATTTATATGAAGATCCATTTTGTTACATCTTGTGATCAATTTTATTTGGCAATCGCCAATGGCAGTCAGCAGGGTAAAAGAACATCAGTTGTTCGACCTGTTGGTCAAATGCGTTTTGTTTAAATATACTTTTTCACTTTTTTGGTCTTTTGGAAAATGTTGTTTGTGCTGTTTTTAGACCTTTCTACAACGAAATTTGATTTACATGCACACGTATAAAAATTGCGGTTTTTATCCAACGCAATCATAGGTTTGAACGTAGTTTTCAATTTAGATTCGTTTATATTTTTTCGTTTGGGCTTGTATCATATTTTCTCTCCGGTTCATATGATCCGTTCATCCTATAATGACTCTTAAAATTCAAGAGTCTTATCTAAAAATGAGGGTACTTTTTATATGGCCTTCCAAATACCGTTTCGATCCCTAACATCACTGAAGAAACATTTATTGTCGAAATCCGGATCTGGTGTACTAAAAAAATATTGACACCGTATGTTTGTGGCAATCGCCAATGGCAGTCAGCAGGGTTAAAGAACATCAGTTGTTCGACCTGTTAGTGTTGTTTGAGGAGGATCACTAACCGCTTTGAACAATGAAAGAGGGTTTGGTCCCATCTGCGAAGTAATGTATTGGATAAAGAGCCAGGTGATTGTGGCTTGATCTTGATTTGTAGTCCGTTAGGAATACTTTCATTATACTCGTAGTTAATCAAATTAGATAAATGGTGTTCAGTTCTAATTTGTTTTTGTTTAATAGCTCTAAGTTGTTTAAAATAATCATTGATGTTCATGATATTGGAGCTAAAAACTTAAATTTACTGGGATTATGTGAGTAACATAATACAGGTCATTCAGAGGAAAAATAATATAAAAGTCTATAAAAAATAATTCAAAGCGGTTAGTGATCCTCCTCAAACAACACTGCGAAGGACATCTCAAAACTCTCACTGGCGAGTTTAACACCCTATTGATTAGATGCAAAAGAGATCTAACATCTGACAATTGTGATGCTATCAACACTCGCCTCAAGGACATGACTACTATACAATCCAACAATTTAAGTGAAAGACAAACACGAAAATTCCGCAGGGATGGCATGGAATACATCCACCCTTCCTTACCATCAGAGAGAAAGACTAAACGAATTAGACGCTTTAAACGTAGACCTCAAAAGACTGATTCACCCTCCAACATCGTGGTCAATCTTTCTCAACACCATTTAACGGAATCGGAAATATCTCTTCTCTCTAGAGGCCTTAATTTCTGTCCTCTACCTGATCCTGTCAATGACACCAAATTGTCGGAAGACCTTGACAATTTTGCTAGAAGTCTATGTATTAAGGAATATTTCGCGTCGAAGGAGGATAGCACTATAAGCTCGGATAGGGACTCAGAAATTTCAGAAGACGAGAACAACTAAAAATTTATTAAAATGAGTTCTTGGATCCCTAAACCGAGCAAAAATGCTACCCTGGAATCATTTATTGATAACTTTAAGTCGGACATTATTAAAAATACTAAAAATAACAATAAACCTTTTGACAATCTTACCAATGAAGAACGGACTGCACTGAAAAACTTAAGATCTAACAACAATATCGTCATTAAACCTGCAGACAAAGGCAGTGAAGTGGTTGTCATGGATAAATCTGCCTATATTCAAGAGGCTGAACGACAACTTGGTGATGCAAGGTTCTACCAAGAACTAGACTCTGATCCTACAACATCTTTTAGCAGAGAAATTACTGATAGTTTGGTAGAAATGCATAACGATGGTTTCATCGATGACAAAACTCTTGAATATTTGAAACCAGAAAATCCAAAACCGGGCAGATTTTATCTTTTACCTAAAATTCATAAGGCCAATAACCCAGGAAGACCTATAGTTTCAGCGAACGGTCATCCGACGGAAAAAATATCGGAATCTGTTGACTTCTATCTTCGTCAACATGTTGAAGACTTACCATCTCACATCAAAGATACAACCGATTATCTTAGAAAAATGCAGGCCTTAAATCCACTCCCCTCCGACACGACTCTTGTTTCCATGGATGTCACCTCCCTCTACACTAATATTCCACATGCAGATGGCATCGATGCATGTAAAGAAGTTTGGAATTCCAGACCAGTGAAATATCCACCTACTGAATGCCTGGTCAAAATGCTCACGCTGGTACTTAAGAAAAACAACTTCACTTTTGATGGAGATCATTATTTGCAAGTAAATGGAACTGCCATGGGTACCAAAATGGCTCCGTCATATGCCAACATATTCATGGGCAAATTAGAGAAACAACTCCTTGAAACTTCTATCGAAAAACCGTTTTCCTGGTTTAGATTTATAGATGATGTGGATATGAAATGGAATAAAAGCGACGAGGATTTAGATACTTTTATCGCTCATGCCAACAACATACATCCTAGTATCAAATTTACTCATGAGAAGTCTAAGTCCAAAATCGCCTTCCTCGATACTTCAAGTTCGCTCACAGAGGGCATCATATCTACAGATTTATATTCTAAACCTACTGACACTCATCAATATTTGTCCCCTAAAAGTTGCCATCCTGCTCATCTTACCAAGAGCATCCCATACAGTCAGGCGCTTAGAGTCAAGCGAATATGTTCCAACACAGAAACAACTAAAAGACAATTACGTCAACTTGAAACTCGCTTGAAGCAAAGGGGCTACAAACACAGAAATACCAAAAAAAGCTTTCAGAAAGCGGAGTCAATTCCGAGGAGTGATCTATTGGAATACAAACTTAAAAAGAAAAATAAAAGGACTCCATGTGTTCTTACTTACCACCCATCTCTCAAAAACAGTTTTGGTGTCATTCGTGAGCATTGGAAATCAGTTGAAAAGAAGTCCAGACTATCCAATATTTTTCCCGAGCCTCCAATGATCGCTTTTAGACAACCTAGTAGTCTACGGAACCTGCTGGTGCGGGCTGAAGTGTCTGATAATAGAAGTACTGCTGGAGAATGTCGTTCGTGTGAAGAAAAACGCTGCAAATGCTGCCTACAGATGTAGCATTCATCAACCTTTCACAGTAAGGCAACCGAAAACAACTATAAGATATTTTGCAATGTTACCTGCAAAAGTATGAATGTTATTTACATACTAGAATGTTCGGTTTGTGGCCTCCAATATGTTGGCGAGTCAAAGCAGCCTTTCCACAAACGCATCAATGGCCATAGGAGTGATATCTCTAAGAAGCCACTTCTCCCAGTTTCTCAGCACTTCAGACAGTCGGGTCACAAACCTGATGACTTTAACCGCATGAAAATTCTAGTGATTGAACAGAACATTCACTGGAGTGATGCCCAGCGACAGGTTCGGGAAAGCTTTTGGATAAAGGAACTTAATGTACATCATCCAAACGGCATCAATAAGAAATACTAACGGTTTTGTTTTTCACTCATTTTTATTGTTAATATACACAGTCACGTATATTGAATTATAGTGTTTTGTTTATATTATGATATTCAGGATTTTGGATTAAAATCAATCGACCAAAACTTACCTGTATTATTACTGATCTATTTTTACACCTTATACATTATGTATCAGTATTGTTAAAACTTGTGACACTTGAAGAAGGCCATTTGTTGAGCCGAAATATTTGTCAACACGATTTAATAACAACATTTTCGTATTATAACATCTTATATCAGTACCGTTGTGCAAATCTTTAGACTGATATAATTTTTTCCTTATCTGCATAGTATCGCCTATTCTAGACGATCCGGTACATAGTAAATTTGCTGGTTGGTCGTTTTTATAGACTATATATATATATATATATATACAACTCGTCTAAACATCAACCCAACAATGTTAGATCTGTAAATCTGCTTTCGCAAATTTTTAGTTCTTCCCTCGCCGGGATTCGAAGATATATATATATATATATATATATATATATATATATATATATATATAAAAGTCTATAAAAACGACCAACCAGCAAATTTACTATGTTGCCTAACAATGTAATTTTAACACACTATTTGGTATGTAAATATAAGAATCTTTAAAATATTTACAAAACGATGAAAATAAACGCAATATTTCGCTAGACCAACTAGCTTTATCAAGCGTGCATCTATCCAGGTGAAATTGGATGTAGATGATAAGAAACTTTTGCAGCTCAACGTCTTTGTTTCACTTAGGTGCCTTGAAAATAAGAAAATTTTGCAGCTCAATGTCTATGTTGCATTGGAATTTAGCTGCCTTGAAAATAAGAAAATTTTGCAGCTCAATGTATATGTTGCACTTGGATTTAGCTGCCTTGAAAATACATAATTGGTAGTTGAAGTAAGCAACGTCCATTGACCAATATTACGGGATAAAAAGGACGAAGCTATGTTTTAAATTATTCTTTATCCTTCCTGTATCTTTTCTCGTCTTTTTCGTTAAGACCATCAGGTTCTAAAGTTTGGAGTTGTTGGATCCAAAAGTTTTCTCTTCTCCTTCTCGTCGTGGTGTTCCAATCGGTGTTGACTTCTATAATTCGAAAAGTAACATTCTGAAAAGAATGTTTCGTTGAACGAAGATGTCTTGTGAGAGGACAGTTTTTGTTGGTATTGTACGATGAACGATGGTTGTTGAGCCGAATATTAAATTTGTCCATTGTTTCTCCCACATACTGAATGCCACACGTGTCACATGTTAATATATAAATTGAGTTCTCCGTTTTACAGTTGGAATTATAGTAGATGGTATAATTTTGTTTAGTAACGGAGCTGATGAAAGAACTGCTTGTATTGGCAGCTTTACAACACAAACAATTCCTTCGACCACATTGTTTGTAGCAACCGGGCGATGGAGTAGGCTGCTTTGCTAATACAGATGTAACTAATTTGTCACGGATGATTTTAGGTCTTCTGAAGGCCATGACTGGTGGTGATGAAAATACTATTTTTTTTTAGATTTAAATCATTTTCTATAATTTTCCAATGCTTCTGAACAATGGATGACACATTTTTTAAAATCAGGATGGTAAGTGAGTACAAGGGGTGTTCTGTTAGCTGCTTTATTCTTATCTTTGTACTCAAGAAGTTCTTGGCGACTAGTTCTGCTTGCTCTTTCGAAAGCGCTATCAATGATGTTGTTATTGTATCCTCGAACAACTAGATGTGTACGAAGTTGTCCAGCTCTAGCATTTTTCGTATTTTCAGAAGAGCATATTCTCTTAATTCGCAATGCCTGGCTGAATAGGATACCACGGGAGCAGTGTTTAGGATGGCAACTTTTAGGAGAAAGGAATTGATGTTTGTCCGTTTGTTTGGTATGCAGGTCCGTTATAATGGTTCCGTTCTTGATGTAACTCGTAGTATCGAGGAAGTTTATTTTCTCCATAGAGGATTCATATGTAAATTTTATTGAATAGTGGAAAGAGTTACAGTGTTCTAGAAATTCATTAAGATGTTCTTGTGAATCTGTCCATTTGAAATCAATATCGTCAATGAATCGGAACCATGATAAGGGCTGATATGGAGCACTAGCCTAGAGGCGTTTTTCAAGTTGGCAGATAAATATGTTGGCATATAACGGGGCCATTTTTGTGCCCATACTAGTACCATCTATCTGGAGATAGTGTTTTTCATTGAAAGAGAAGTTGTTATTCTCCAGTACTAGTTTAAGAAGTGTAACAAGGCACTCAGTAGGAGGATTTTTTTCACTACGAGTGTTCTATGCCTCTTCACACGCTGCTATTCCTTCGTCTTTTGGAATGTTGGTATATAAAGAAGACCCGTCCATGGATGCAAGTATAGTATTGCTAGGTAAAGGATTGAGGCTTTCCATTTTCTTTAGATAATCAGTTGTATCTTGAACGAATGAGGGTAGTTCTTTCACATGAGGTCTATAGAATATTTATAGGCACTTATATATATATATATTATTAAACTTTACGCATCTGCTAATTCAATTCAATGATATGATAACAGAAGCAATAAGTGGCAAATACATTTAACATTTAGATATTTTTATGACAAAGGGAAATCCACACAAAACAAGTGAGTCATGGTATTTTTCTGACTTCTTTTTTAATAGAAAAATCTATGAGTGATAGTGCAATAAAATAACCAAATGAGAAATGCTAGTAAAATTACTTTGTAATAAAGTTTTTGACAATTGTGCAGATGTGCTTATATAATATAAACCCAATGCGTTTTTTTCATACCGTATGAATGAAGATTCAAGGCTTTAGTTTCTACATCCAACGCTTTGAAAATGATAACAAACGCGTTGAAAATGGTAACTAAACATGTTGTTAGTAAAACCCAACCCATTAAAACTATACATAAACGTGTTGACATTTAATTCGGTATGTTTACATCGTCAATGACACGAACGGCCACTCGTAGAGTTGAAATTTTTCATAACAATTTTTCAGATTGAACATAGGTTGCGAAAAAGCTAAATGATTTTAACAGGTCATCATCCTTTTAAACAACACAACATAGTGTAAAAGTCTATGCAAAAAGTACAATGACAAGAAATCCACAATTTCTAGATATTAAGTTTCTATATATTGATTGAGTACATACGGAATAAACATTTACATTGATCATTGACAACTTGAGGACGATTTCCTCTTATAGTGAGTACCACATTTTTTATGTTATTTCGAATAGACAGAAACAATATTACAGTCATTTCTTATAATTTAATTCTAAATTCATTTTTAAACCGGAGTAAATCATGAAAAAACGTTGATGACGTCACGGTCAAATGCCAAAATTATGTGTAGGAGCTGAAAAACGAAACAATGTCAGCCAATCAGCAGACCGGTTACATCCAAAATTTAACTTTTAAAAAATATTAACGCTTACCGTAATTGCATCAATAGCCGAGAGATCTATTTTACTGAAATAGAAAAGAAAATAGCCAAGTTATATATAGTAAGCATATTTTAATACCTTAGCCGTATTTGGCACAACTTTTTGGAATTTTGGATCCTCAATGCTCTTCAACTTTGTACTTGTTTGGCTTTATAAATATTTTGATATGAGCGTCACTGATGAGTCTTATGTAGACGAAACGCGCGTCTTGCGTACTAAATTATAATCCTGGTACCTTTGATAACTAATTAAGACAGAAAACATAATGTTACATAAAAGCACTTTTTAAATACTTTGAATATACGACATTTGTACTTGAAAGCTACATTCATTACCGAATACGTTGACACTAGATTTAATTTGTACTTATATAATTATCTAATATAACCCCTCATAAGCAATTAAGAACTTATATAAATGTGTTATAGTATTGCTCTGTTGTGTTCGATCACCTCAGTATAATTTGTTTTTAGAATTGAATATCGAAAAGTTTTAACACAAACTTAAATTAAATGCAGTTTATAATATTTGCAATATATTTGTTGAAGCTTATACGAGTTTTCTAGACTATTTCTACATACGAAAATGCCTGTACCAAGTCAGGAGTATGAGAGTTGTTTGATGTGTTTGAGCTTTTGGTTTTGACATTTGAATAGGGACTTTCCGTTTTGAATTTTCGTCAGAGTTCAGTATTTTTGTAATTGTTTGCTTGTTTTAATTACATTAACATCCTACCTTCACAATGAAAGATATCACGAAGAAACCACGAAGAAATATTTAGCAATGTTAAAATAAAAACACAATATTTACCCTCTGGCTGAGTGTACACTATATTTTTCTGCAGAATATGTCGATTCTAACTTTATATCATAATTTGCTTCATAGAGGAAAGCTGAAAATTTAAAAAGCATTGTCTGTTAATGAGTATGTACAATTTTGAAGGTACAATTGAAGCATGGTGAAAATAACATGTAGTTGCTACTGCATTCAAATGGATGACTGAAAGACTATATTCATACACATATTTAAAGAAGTATTGATTAATTAATAGTACAAAAGTGGTTAGACATGTTTGCGTCTTCCATATATATGAAAAAACTCTTGCTCGTACTCAAAATACATTCTTATACGTATTAAAAATTGCAACTGTCAAAGAAGTTTTATCAGATCATTTCTATGATGTGAAGTGTTCCTGCTTATAAAACGATTGATGCAAATATGTTAACTGAAAAGGATATAATAGATATAAATTTTTTTCCTACGTAGTCGGTATTAGTTTCGGTTTGTGCCCTTTGAACTTAAGGACGCTTAACTATGGCAAAAGAATACGAATGCTCGAAAATCCTTTCTGTGATTGGACAAAATGCTATCATGGTGGGTGATTTGGTTGTGTTTGAAAAAACGTCTAGTTAATGGAAAGCAAGTGAAAAAAAAAAACGTCTCGTGATGGAAAGCAAGTGAAAAACTATAAATATTTGAACTTGATCTTACAAAGATTTATATTTTTATTAAATAAGCTCCAATAGCTCTTTGCATCCGTGACAGCTGTTTATTCGGAACAATTATATAATTTTTAATGTAAACTTTGTTGTACGAACGTACATGACTTTTAGAACGCACCTACGCATGTGAGATTTCCGCGGGTTTTTGGTGAATGTAAACAGAAATATACGAGGACCGAGAATACTGAACACAAACAGAGAATTATCTTTGTGCTTCTGAAGGTTATCGAAATGATAGTTTTAAACATATACTCAAATTTAAATACGTCGGATATCTTTTTTAAAGATAGTTCTTGTTTCAAATAAGTTTACTTCATACCTCTAACAATCATTGACTGACTGTTGAGATCAGGAGTCTTATATGGATCATCTGGTTTCCGTCCACATTTTGAAAACATGCATACACACCACAACCAAAGAATTGAGAGAATTGTTCCCGGTAAGGCAAGTATCTGCATATGCGTTGGAAATGGCGTTTTGATGCAAAATTTCTCAAGAAAATTAAGCTGTATCTTTCTCCAATATGCCTCAGATTCTTGCTGTACTAAATTATAGGCATCACTGTCAAAAGAGATATGCAGTTAATTCATATTTGTGAATTGTTTGATTATTTGTTAAACAAAACGTCTTTCATATTATCAATTATTCAAATATTCATATAAAACTTGCCGCAAATAATAATCATACGTATATAAATATGCAGCTTCCATTGAATACAAAGAGACAATATATTTGTATATAGATATAGGAAGATGTGGTATGAGTGTCAATGCGACTACTCAGTCTTCAACACGGAGCCTAGGCTCACATTGAGCAGCAAGCTATAAAGAGTCCCAAAAATTACTAATGTAAAACATTTCAAACGGGAAATCAATGGTCTAATCTATATAAAAAACGAAAAACAAGAAACATGTATGAAAAACATAAACAGACGACACCACTGAACATCAGATTCCTGGATTAAGACAAACAACTATCTTCATATTTTGTAATATATGCAAGTAGGTGTAAACATGGTAAATATGTTGTCCATATTGCAATGTATCATGTGTATCAAATTATGATTTGTGGCAGTTATTTTGTAATCAAATACTTACAGTTGTAGAGATCAACAAATTATTTTCAACACTTTTTATATCTTTTAAAACAAGAATGTGTCTACAGTACACGGATGCCCCAATCGCACTATAATTTTCCATGTTCGGTGAACCGTGAAATTTGGGTAAATACTCTAATTTGGCATTAAAATAAGAAAAAAAAAATCATAGGGAACATGTGTACAAATTTTCAAGTTGATTGGACTTCAACTTCATCAAAAACTACCTCGACCAAAAACTTTAACCTGAAGCTCACACTATCATTTTCTATGTTCATTGGACCGTGAAATTGGGGTCAAGACTCTAATTTAGTATTATGATTAGGAAAATCATATCATAGGGAACAAGTGTATTGAGTTCAAGTTGATGTGCCTACAACTTCATTAAAAACTACCTTGACCAAAAACTTTAAGCTGAAGCGGGACAGACGTACGAACGGACGGATGCACACACCAGAAAACATAATGCCCCTGTACTATCGTAGGTGGGGCATAAAACATTTCAAATTATGACAATTGTTGGTTTCCTTTTACATGAATTGTAATATCTATATAATTTTGATAATGGAAATGGGGAATATGTCAAAGAGATAACAAACTGACTAAAGAGCAGTCAACAGCCGAAGGCAATTAAAGAAAATCCAGCATCCGGAGGCGCTTCGCAGCTAACCCCTAAATACAATAAACTACTAGTTAAGTGACAATGAACGTCACATTAAAATCGAAAACATATAAATGAACTTAAATAAAAAGAACTACAAGACTAAAAAGGCCAGAGGCTCCTGACTTGGGACAGGCCCTTAAATGCGGCGGGGTTCAATATGTTTTGTGAGATATATATCTCATAGTTTACCTGTATAAAGCTATAAGTAGATTCATTAGTAAAATTACTGCTATTAATCCGTACAATGCTTTTAGATAAGGTGTTAGATGTACACCAAGTGTAGTAGGACATCGCTGTAAAATACCACTTTCATACATCGTTCTGTTGAATGTGCAATCTGGTTCAGTTACTAGAACAGAAATAATATAATAATAATAAAAAAAAAAAAAAAACACATCAACAAAAACAGATTTAACCAACTCAATTCGTATATTTATTTCTTATACTGTTTTACATCTTTTAGATACACAACTGTCACAATATCATAAAGGAGAAGTCACTTATATTCTTCATAAGACGATTTTAACTATTTCTAATTGAAAATGCAAATAGGGAAGATGTGAAACAGACACCAACCCGACCTAAGAACAGAAAACAGCCGAAGGCCATCATAACAAAAATGTATATAAGTTCCGCGAAAATTGGCGTCATATTTAACTCAAAAACATAAAGATTAACTCAAATTAAACAAAGACAAGAAACTCTTGGGACCGCCATACAAATCCGGCGGGGTTAAACATGTTGTGCATCCTATTCTTGTTTATACTGATCATAATCCTCTCACCTTCATACATACAATGAGAAACAAAAACCAGATATTGACTAGGTGGACTTTATTGTTACAGGAATATGATGTTTTTGTAAAACATATTAAAGGTAAAGATAATGTAATATCAGATGCTTTATCTAAAACTTTGTATATACTATGTATTTTTTTACATTTTATTCCTGAAAAGTTTCTGTTACACTCAAACTTCTTTTAAGGGGGGGGGGGGTATAATATTGTAATTTTTATATTTATTTATGTTAGTCTTATTTGTTTTGTGTGGCCTGATAGTTGTTTACAAATTAATCTTATGCAGTTTAGAAATCACTGGAACTATCAAAGATATTGATATTGATGGAATGATTGGAACTTTCAATTCGACTTGCATAACCTTTCCATATTGATCATAATAAAATATTCGTTATTCAAACTTCTTACAAGGTACTGGAAAATTCCGTTCCACATTTTTCAAGGACTTTACTTTCTACAGTTTTAATAAATCTTGTTAAATTTTATTAGTGAGTTGTATTTTTTGTTGACTACAATTTAAAAATTTAAAGGTGTTCTCGCCGCAACAATGTTTAGTGAGATATCAACCCTCCTCTACATATATATCTCTACTTTATAGCACGATGACATATCCTAACAGAATACAGATTTATTGCATCCATGAATTTCAATCTTGAGGACGAGACCAAGACACATATTTTTTCATATTGACCACAGTTACGTTCGTGAACTAATGCGAAAAGTAATATAACGAGGGAGAACCAAAACTAAACATTTGAAAGTCATATACAGGCCATGCGAGGAGCAATGATGACACAGACAGTACTGATGAGACGTTAGATTTTAGACTGCAAAAACAAATCGTCAAATTGGGTGACACAAACGACAACATAGAAAGTGTGTTCATTTGATTGCATTCACACTAACATTTCGAGTAGCCAGTGCATCGCTTGATTGAATCAAATTACAAGACAGTTAGTACATTTATATATTTTTTATTTTTTTCATGCTATACTAGCTACCATCAATGTAAGCGTGCATGAGTCAATACAATCAAAATGAATTACATGACAGATTGAGCAAAGATATGCACATTGATTATTTGAAAATAACCATGGATTATGTATCTTCGTAGATATATGTCTTCAATTATTATAACTTTAAACTAGGTTGATTTTCCCGTATACTATTTTTTAAATTTTTTTATCTACAAATTGTTCAATCTAAATAAAGTCCTACGTGTTTCAGCATCTAAGTTCAACTCTCCAAATAACACCCAGTAACCATTCGACATTATGTTTTCGATCTCCGTCCAGCTAATTTCAGAATTCGGATATAACAGGGCATACAAAGATACGCTGTACCAAACCATTATGACTGTCATAATGGTCATGAAGGAAACAGTTTGTTTAATCTGAAGAAAAAAATCAAAACACGTGCAATAAAATGAACCAAAGATGAAATTGGATTTTGTTTACTTACATTATTGTTTCGAAACCATCTTATATGTGTTTATAAGAAAATGGAGCAGACTTGCGATAATTGTTAATTTCATCGAGTTATCCTTTTTTTATTTACCTTTTTACTCAAACTCTGTATTTTCTGGATCAAATTTGTATTTTTTTGCCGAAACGTCACGGGCTAATTTTAAATGACCATAACTTTCTTAATACTAATTAGCAAACAAAAACAGTTTGCACCTCGTTTTTCTTATATTTCATAACACTAAATTATTTTGTATCACATGACCAGTCGGGAGTTTTACCTCATATACGAAAAATATGTCGTTTAATTTTATAATTTTAATATGCTGCATGGACAAAATAAAGAAAATATGTAAACACCAATGGTTTGTATCCCTGCTTTTTATGATTACACAAATATGAGCATAAACGTCAAAGTGCGATGTTTGGACACCGTAGTGCAATCGTACCATTGTGACAATATCTTGTTGATAGTTTGCCAAAGTGCGTTGATTATAAGCGGTAATGTGATGCATTACATTACTAAATTTTCAATAGTTTTCATTTTTCCTGTCGAAATAGAAGTACATGTATATAAGGGGTCGTTAAGCAAATCACTGATAATTATATTAAGATACACAGTCATTTCATTTCGTATTATAACTGAAATGTTATTGTTAATTTCTTAAACAACATTCGACAAAAATAGTTCGTTAAAATGTATCACTGTGACAATAGACGCTTCATGTTTATTAAAGGTTATTTTCCGTTCACACCAGTACCACTTTTATATACTGAAAAATGAGGAATCTAGTTAAAATTCAAGTATCTTTTGCTAAGTAAACCGCAAAAGCATCAAATGTATTCGGCTGCAGTGAATGAGAGTACAGAATGAGATAAATAGTCATATATCTGTTTAACTCAACGTTGTCGGGACACGTGCTCTTTCTTTTTATAGTCGTCGCGTTATCATGAATTTTATAGGGTCAGTTGAAAACAAAACTTTACGACAAAAGGGATGATTTCAGCTTTCCAATTGTGAACTTCCCATTTCTAAGTAGCAACATTCCAGCAGAACCTGCATATCGTGTATATATCTCCCTATTGATACGATATTCCCGTGCTTGCATTTCCTATCAAGATTTTCTTGATAGTGGGCTGCTGCTCATAAGAAAGCTATTACACCAAGTGTTCCAAATGATGAAGTTGAAATCATCACTTCGTACGTTTTACGGACGCCATCACGCGTTGGTTGACCGTTATGGCATAAATAAAGGCAACAGTAGTATACCGCTGTTCAAACTCATAAATCCATTTCCAAAAAACAAAATCGGGTTAACAAACTAAAACTGAGGGAAACGCATTACGTATAAGAGAAGAACAACGACACAACACTACAATGTAACACACACAGAAACGGACCAAGCATCAGACAAAATCCCACGAGAATAACAAATATAACATCAAAACCAAATACATGAATTTGGGATAGACAAGTACCGTGACACGTCTTATCGCAATGTGAATTTACACTCAAAAATAAGAGAAAACAAACGACGCAACGTTAAAATGTAACACACACATAAACGAACTATAATATAACAATGACCATATTCCTGACTTGGTACAGGACATTTTTAAAGGAAAAAATGTTGGGTTCAACCTGGTTTTGTGGCATGCCAAACCTCCCTCTTTTATAGCCATGCGAAATATAACATTAAAATAACAACTCAACACCACAGGACTACAATATAAATAAATTTGAGAATACAATTGACAAACACACGAACAACAGTCAACAAAAGGCAACAAGTTCAAAATTTTAATACGTCAGACGTGCATTTTGTCCACACAAGATCTACTAGTGACGCCCAGATACAAAAGTTTGAAAGCCGAAAGCACAAAGTCGAACAGCATCGAGGACCAAAAGATCAAAAACGTTGTCCCAAAAACGGACAGATTTTCTGTTAGTTACCAGAACATCCCTATTATATAGAGTTATATATACTTTTGCAAACAGTAAATTTATAAAATTACTATACAAAAGATGTACATGATAAACTTGAAGTATTAACTAATTACAGGAAACAACTGAAATACACTACATAACCCGACGAAATGCAGCACATCCGAATAAGTTTAAATCTATAACCGTTTCATAAATGATATCGGTTATGCTCCTTACGTCGTAACTACAATCCCCTTCCCTTTCAAGAATGTGACCTATCGAATTAGACTATTTACCGGATTTGTAATCACATAAGCAACACGACGGGTGCCACATGTGGAGCAGGATTTACTTACCCTTCCGGAGCACCTGAGATCACCCCTAGTTTTTATTGGGGTTCATGTTGTTTTTTTTTAGTTTCCTATGTTATGTCATGTGTACTATTGTTTGTCTGTTTGTCTTTTTTCATTTTTAGCCATGGCGTTGTCAGTTTTTTTTCTATTAAAATTTGACTGTCCCTCTGTTATCTTTCGTCCCTCTTTTATAGACATATCCTAGTTGAAATGACATTTCCGAGCTTTCTTGCGGACAAAATCGACAAAATTATTTTGATTAAATCTCTCGAAATTTCCTAATTCCCACAAGTATAAAAAATAAGATCTTTTACGGATGAAATTAACACCTACAGTCGACACTACGCGAAATATTTGAATGCAGAAATAATTGATAAAGTACATATAACGTAAAATTGAAATATATGTGAAGCAACAATATGTTCTTAGTAATACGTTTCCAGGAATTGAAAATTTGATATATATTAGAAAATAAGATTGGACTCATATTTCAGCATGTTCAGCTTAACTTAAATTTCACGGAGTATTCTCGATTTATTTTAATAACAGCCTTGATGCATGTGGGGAAACAAAATTAAGAGGAAATAGTTCTTAAACTGAAATTTGACATTTTTGTAGCAATTCAAAATGACCAACTGATGTAAATAAACCCATAAATATGTTTAACTACTACATTATTGAAGCTACGAAGCGGAGTTAAATTATTATAGGATTGTAAGTATTCAAATTTGAATCATCTTAGAATTTGATAACTTGACTTATATTTCTACACCAGTTAGTTAAAACGTCAGACCGGTTGAACAGTTTCATTTAAAATTGCAATTAAGGTAGAAATGTGAATGAACTTAAATAGGTAAACAGTAAAAATTGGTCAAATCGCAGTAGCTGTGTTTACCATTGTCTTCGTTTTTAAAAACTCTCCGGCCGATTAAACTAAACATGATAATAATTGTGAAAGCACTACACAAACTGCCAACTGCATACAGACACAGAAAATAATTAACGACTGACAAACGTGTTACTATGTCAACACTTTAGAAAACTTATGTGTTTTTTATCATCTTAAATTATCGTTATTCTCATAAACCATATTCATATTTACAGAGCAGAAATATACAGGCAAATTTAAAAACAGAAGAGGTATAATAATTATTTTGGTTTTTTTGTCTAAGAAAGGGCGAATTCGGAAGATACAACAGACATTTTAGGAGCAGCTGAAAGTATCAAGCTTCATTCAAATCATCGTTCATTATATTAGAAAATATATAATTTTAGTTTTTAGTATTTCCTATTTCCGAATCACGTAATATGCGAGCAGTACTGCAATTAGATTGTGTTTAAATTCATTATGAATTATCTTTAACCTAGCAATTAGTGTTAATCTACTGTACATACCATTTTGCGAATTATAACTAACTTCGGTCCTAGAAACTCTGTCATACAACATAAATTTAGAACTCTTATACACAGAAGCATGAAGGTTAAAAGTAATAAACATTTTGATGCATTCTTGAATCCAGATTCTGTACCAGCCCTTACTAGCATTCCTGAAGTATATCCAACTATGAATAACCAATCTAATATGTTCCACCAATCGCTTGCATACTTTTTCTTTTGTTTTCTCATTAAAGCAACAACGATCTAAAATGATGCATCGTAGGTAACATTTTTAGCTTAATGATTTGCATGTTTAGTTATCTGACAAATTGGTTCCTGGCTTACAGATTACACATGTAAAAATATTCCTATTTCAAGTTTTTTTTTATATTCCACAACAACAAAAACTTATGATAATATTTGTAATCATTGTTTTTTTAATCTTGGTTTTTGTTAAATAAGTAGGACAATGTTGTCATTTGTCGTTTATTGAAATCTGCATGTTCAAAGAAAATAGTGGCAATGCTATAATGTATATTCGTAAACAGAACGGTTGTCCTTTTTCGCTACATATGTATCGTACATATACTATGTAAACATATTTTTTTTTTTTTTTTTTTAAATAAATATGAAACATGAATGTATGCAAGAAAACAGTATACAAAACAAAGAGATTCAAACGATCGACTTAATTATTGCTAGTATAAGAGAAGAATAAACTGACAAGGTAACGCATTAATATGATATTGAACTTTTTTATTTTTATGATTATTTTTTAAATATTATGAAGTGACGGTACTTGTCTCAAATATTGACCTGTGTGATAGTATTTTTGCAATGCGGGTTTATTTTAGACAGTTCACATAATATTGAACATCCTTTGTTGGTAACGAAAGTCATAACGATGATATTAACAGTGCTAAATTTGAGCCTTGTACTCGGAATGAATTTTTGTCATTGTAATTTCGAAATAACAAATATGTTGAAAATTATTATATATTTCATATAATTGCGAATGTTTTGTTTCTGTTTTAAATGTCAAAGAAGAAGTTTTTTCGATCATGGCTTATATATTATACTTTATTCAAATTAAAGTCCGTTCAATGTTTACGCGATATGTATTTGGACCATTTATAAACGAACAAAGAAAAATTGATTGATTATATGAAAACATAATAAGACCAAAACTGTAAGTATGATATTGCCATGATGAAAAGAAAAAAAAAACGAAGTCTTTGTTCGTTAAAAGTGACATGTGAAATGGGCATATGAATGTTTTTTTTTATCAATGAATTATACTGATATATACAATTAACCAATTTTCTCGAAAATAATACCAAAAATAAAAGAAATTAGAAAACACGAACAAATCCAGACATAATATATAAATATTTCATTAGATTGCAAGAGCGAATTATCATTTGGACAGAAATAGAGTTCAATGACATGTATTGACAATAAAGCACTTTAAGAGTATTATTCAAATAAAGATTAATGTCAGCCCTCTATGTGTAGTGGTATCATGCATATACTGAGGGCTCTATTGATTATAAAGAAAATACGCGCGACTTCGAACCCTACATCTGTCAATCGTTTTTGAGAGAATACATGATCGTAAGTTGAAAGTTTGCAGTTACAATATAAGTTCCCGTAAGTTAATACAGTGGTCAATTGATTCTTGGACAAAAAATCTACAGTAAGTTCTAAAGACTGACGTCAGAGAAATGGGTGAACATTTACATAACGAATTCTACAAAAAGGCGTTAGTCTATGCCTAAAAGATCACCTGTTTGATTTCATC
This sequence comes from Mytilus galloprovincialis, assembly GCF_965363235.1. Taxonomy (NCBI): domain Eukaryota; kingdom Metazoa; phylum Mollusca; class Bivalvia; order Mytilida; family Mytilidae; genus Mytilus; species Mytilus galloprovincialis. The sequence continues at coordinate 51,959,033 of NC_134850.1, forward strand.
CACCAAAAAACTGACCATCCACACTATGATAAACCAGTCAGTAGAGGTAATACCATCATCATTGTAGTCGAATAACAACATGTATGCATATGCAACAATTACAACTAGGAATCCCAGCTGGTACATTTAAAAAATACAACATTTAAAATTAACAAAAATGAAATGTTACACTTATAAAATATATTGATATAACCCAAATGTCTTGAACTTATTTAGAAAATGACACTAGCGTTAGAGCGTTCGAGAGACAACTCGATACTAATTGAATTATTTTTGATTATACTAAAGAAGTAACTTTACACCGATTTAAATTTGTTGATGATTAAATCAATCAACTTGTAGTTGATAAAGTAGGGGTAATTGTAATTATATTTGAATGATGTGTATGCCTAAAAAGTCTGACTTAAACATCAACAATTGTCTTAAACAAGATGAACACGTGTGATTTCGATGCAAGATACCATGAGTACAAGCGATTGTACCCAGCTGGATAATGGTCATTACACATTCAAAATATAAACTGTTAATAGTTTATAACAAACAGAGACAAAATATGTAACTTTCATACCATTTGAATAACTACTTTCAGGAAAGGCAACTGGTACATCTTGTATAACCTGCATAAAAATAATGATGCATTTTTGGCATATGATTTACTACCGAAGATAATTATTCTGCACTCATTCAACCGCTTATATACAAGGAGCAATACATCGCATGCATATGAAAATGATCAAATATAATACGAAGTTTAAATGAAGATAACACAAAATATAGCATTATTATTTAAATCAGACACGAATAAAAAAAAAACGTAAACAAATTAAGACGAACAGCAATAATATATTCAATTCAAAAGGGACATCAGTTCCGACAGAAAATATAATACATCGAGTAACTACTGTTAGAATTCGAAAGACTGGTCAAATGAACAAACTAAAGAAGAATATACTTGTAACAACATCAACAATGATTCACAACTACATTGTAATAAACTATCATATTTACAATACTTTGCTTACCATATTATATATATACCAAGATATTAAAATTTAAACCGTAATCTAGTTTCGGCATAAACACGGATAGTCAATTTCATTACATCTCTAAAGAATATTATTAGAAGTTAGAATATTACTTCGTCCAGTTTTATAATATTTACATAGGCAGACGTATACATATATTATCAGTTACATGGTTCGTTATTGACCAAATACGATATACATGGGGTCAGTAAATTCCATCTGGGGTTAGAGCGAAGCTTGAATCCCGATATGGAATTTATTGACCCCAAATATATCGTATTAGGTCACTAGCACACCTTGTAACAAATTCATCTTACCGACTATCTTCACGTGTGGTATTTTGACTAGCAGCCTATCGAAGTGATACGTCTTGAATACTTAGTATTAAGATCGTACTATATTTGTCTATACAATAAACAAAAACCAACAATAACAACTTTTTAGCTTTAGATTTGTTTTGTGAATTTATTTAAATCCTATTACATGTATCAATTTTTTCGTCTGTTGAATAATTTCAGATTTCTTTTTTTATTTTGAAAGGGAAGTACTACGTTGATATGCCAACAATAACTATTTTTTTAGCTTTAATTATGTTTTATGGACTTATTTCAACCTTTCATCATCAATTTCTTCGTCTGTTGAATCCTTTCAGATTTTTCCCCAACACCTTGTTGTTTTTTATAAAGGATTGTGGCATCTGTTTTGTTTTAAAAGGGAAGTAACTTCTTACTAACCCCATATGGTAACTAACCATGTATTTTCAAGGACATCCTATATCAAATATAAATATTGTCACCACGTGTAGTCCTTTAACCAATCATATCTCTATAAATCTATAGGATGTAAGTAAATTAATTTACAGTGATTGTATGCTTTAAAAAAAATTAGCAGGAAGAGATCAGTAGATGATAATTCCAGTACACTTCAGAATACTTCGTGTGTTGTATCAGATGTCCTTGTTGAATTTCTACGAGAAGATAATAACTCCCAAAATGAAAGCTTATTTTTATCAGCTTTAGTTAGCGGAGGGGATAAAGTGACAGCGCAATGTGAGGCAGACGTGTTGACGTAGAAGTGAGAAATAAAATTTACAGGTTCCGAAGAAGTAAAGATCAGATCTACTATATTATGATGAGGTTGAATTTCTAGGCACTTTATCCACAGCGAATAATGTTTGATCTATAAAGAAACAAAATACATAGTAGGATAAAATGATTATACACAAAACAAAAGTTACTTTACCATTGTAAAGGACGTCTCTCAAGGTTGATCATTAAGAACGGTAACACAAATGGGTGGACCACAGCAAGAACAATGACGACTAACATCTGAAAAAGGGATACAAATTATGATGTTTTTCTTTTATTTAGAGATAACTATTCCATGTATCAATGTTGTTTGATTGCACATTTCTTCCCTACTAAATGCGAATTATTATTTCTGAAGGTGAAGTGTTTCACTTTGCGCACTTCAGCTTCCTCTAACAACGAAAACTTACCGCCCCAATCAGCACAATAGTGCTGAAAGTGTCGATAAACGATAATTGACCATCCGATCAATACATTCCAAATTAAATACGCTCAGTGACGTTCGTTTCCGTTATAGTATTAACCAAGACATCCATTTTGTATATACACTATGTGATACAGTTTCGATCCAAAACACTTGGTATTTGAATTTAAAAAAAATAGTATTGGAGCAGCTAATGCTTGAAAAGCAAAATATTAACCACCGCACTCGCTCCATAGAAGATATGGCAATGATCTGTGTTCATCCGTTCGTGTGTCCTATTGCCTTTCATTCACTCCCTCCCTGAAAATTTGCTTAAATATTGAATAAGACTTTTCGTCTTTTGAGAATAGAACAATTCATAATGACCGTTTATAGTTCAAAATGTATAACCTGTGTGTATTATATTTCAATCTTTGACATTCATCTGGTTCACAGTAATACAACTTGTTATTGATTATACTTACTGTCAGAAGGTTTATTTTTGCTGTACCATACCACTTTCTGTTTAAGATTGTCTTGACTGTCTCATTTTTTAAGAACAAGTTGTTTTCAGTGGTAATAGCATCCCGTAAGTATCCGTGATTCAACAACAGCCTTTCCGCGTGATTGATATTGTTACATAATCTATTATCTTCTGAAGTATGTTCTTCCTCTTCTTTGCAAATTGGTGTCAAGTGTAAAGTATTATCATCTATTTGCTCATCTTTCCGAGTATCCTCCTTTCTTTGTTCATCCTCTTCATTTTGTGTATATTGACCGTAAATAATGCTTATTATTGCAATAGCTCTCTCAGTGAAAGCACTGTTTATTCAAAAATTATATAATATTAGATCACATAGAAAGTAATTGTAAACATTCAACACATGCTATACAACAGAGGTATAAAATTTATGAACTTATTGAGTATAGTTAATGACGCTACCGTTCAAAACTATATACCTCCCTATTTTGATCACACAGGCAGAACCACCTGTTATTTCATACACATACAAAAAAACAGTAGAAATTTATTTTGAATTAAAGGTCGGTAACATAAGACGTCAACGAAAATTGTACTCCTTTAACTTGGAATTATGAATCGTCGAAGTTACGATATGATCACTATGATCACTATGGCCATGTCATAACAGAGGACCTCAAAATCGCCTAAGACAGAGAGGTTAAATACTTTTAAAAAAAAAGAACCAACATATCATTGTCCATCTAAAATATACTAGGCAAAACAAGAAACGTTACAAGTTTGTAAGATCATTTATATTATTTATAACAAAACATTGATAACAATACGTTAATTGAACAGTTAGCTAACATCATTTTAAAGAGAATATTTACAAGTTTTCCCTATTTTAAACAATATTGCACATATCAGACAATTTTAACAGGGCGAGTTCAAAATTCAAGTTAACTTGTCAATACAGTGCATGACCACCTATTGCATTTATGTTAGCCTGACACCTCCGTCGTATTGAATCAATTAGACGTTGAATGAAGCCTTGGCGATTGTTGTTTTATTACCTAAAAAGTGCTTTTCGAAGCTGGGCGAGCTTTTCCAGTGGATTCGGGTTATTTCTGATACTTCCTCTAAGTTCGTCCCAAAGGTGTTCAATTGGCGCTCAATCTAGAGACATTGCTGGCCATGACAATACACACCTGTGATTACTCTCCAAAAAGTTCATCAAAATGTGTACCACTTGGAAAAGGGCATTGTCCTGCTGAAAAACGTGGTGAAACCGATGCCTTCAGAGAAACGGCAGAACGAATTGAGCCAGAATTTCGTCCCTATACCTTGTTGCATTTAGATTAAATAAACATCAATAATTGTGAGATCATTGCGTTCCTGGTAGGTTATTCTGCCCAAAATCATACTTCCGCTACCACAAAACTGATCTGTGTCCTGTACGCACACATCAGAAGATCGTTCATTGCACCTCTGGTAGACCTGGCCCTGCCATCGCCAAATTTCAAATTGAATTTCAATTCATCGGTAAAAAGGACCTGTCTTGATGTTAGTCTATTCAATCAAATCCGTAGCCGAGTTCATTGAATTCGCGCCATCCTGTGACGCTGTGTAAAGATATGTCCCTTCAACGGAAAACGAGCTCTGAGACCAACTTGACGCAATCAATTCCGAACTGTTTGGGCGGATATTATATTTTAATTTCTTCAATGAGTTTGTCGTTCTGTTCGTGACGCGTTTACACATCGTTTCCGGAGACAAATACAGCGGATGTGCCTGTCTTGACGCAACGTCATTTCACGTATGCTGCCACTTTGATCATTTCTCGTGCCAGTAAAGACTTACAATAGTCATTATAAAGACATTAGAGTAATTTGCAACCTGCATGTGAGCCATTCCTGCTGCCAACATCCCAATAGCTCGTTCTCCCTCATTTTGACTTGTTGATGTATTGGAAATAGTGTCATGAGGTTACCACTTTCTTCGTTTTATAAAAATTGGCGTTAACGTGAAAAATCTAATTAAAAAATCTCTGGATTTATATTTTTATAAATGTATGAATTTTGAAGATAATAGCATATCACATTTTGAAAATAATTAAAAAAAAAAAAGATGAAAGAGTACATGTAATACGCCTATTTCCAGACTCAGAAATAAATTGCAAGAATTTTCAAAGCTGTTTGTTTGTATTGGTCGATAAAGCAGCCCACATTGTCTGAAGGTATGCCGTAAATACTATACTGACGTTCTTAAAGAATGAAATTTTAAATTCATCTACATTCAAGTCTCTGCACTACACAGAGAGACTTTTACTATCTGTCCAGCTTAAACTATTGACGTCATATACACTCGCTTCATGAGTCCAAGTTATCGTTTTATCTGATGTAAAATAGTAAATAAACATATCATAACCACATCAAAGCTTGAGTATTCTTCTGGATATTTGAAGGTCCCTACTATGTATTGGTTACCTAAAAGAGGGACGAAAGATACCAGAGGGACAGTCAAACTCATAAATCGAAAATAAACTAACAACGCCATAGCTAAAAATGAAAAATGACAAACAGACAAACAATAGTATACATGACACAACATAGAAAACTAAAGAATAAGCAACACGAACCCAACCAAAAACTAAGGGTGATCTCCGGTGCTCCGGAAGGGTAAGCAGATCCTGCTACACATGTGGCACCCGTCGTGTTGCTTATGCGATAACAAATCCGGTAAATAGTCTCATTCGGTAGGTCACATTCTTGAAAGGGAAGGGGATTGTAGTTACGACGGAAGGAACATAGTAAGTACTATCAAAGAACTTATCAACTTTTCAACTGATGTTTTTCAGTCCGTTCTTATGTTGTAATGTTTCACAACTATCCAAGATTAGTAGAGGGTTGGAATCCCGCTTACATGTTTAACCCCACCACATCTTATTTTTTATTTAAACATAAACAAACCTCATAAAAAAGTCGAAAACGGCGGGAAAATAACGTTTTGCATTAGCAACGTCATGACCTCCCCTGTAACTGTATACTATGTCGTTAAGACTAATCTGCTTATCAAAATGACAGTCATCCCTGTTGAATTCATTGCTATATTTCAAATAGTTTGACATCAGGCCACAATGGCTTGATTAAAATTAGAATAGACCTGTCGATATCGAAAATTTTGCTTTTGTATTTCTTATCTAACATGTCTTGACTTCGAATGTATGTGAAGTTAGCAGCCGGTTCGTTATTCGTTATTTGATATTCAATATCCAACCGGCTGCTAGCAGTCGGTTGGATATTCAAAATTTAGTTGAAAATTATAAAAAAAAGAAATTCTTAATAACATTAAAGCACGATTTTCATAGTGAAGAGGACTGATAAGATACGTAGGAAATAGTTTCATGACCTCTTCTAACTGTCGTAAATTCTCGTTGTCCTCGAATATAAACCCTTTTCTAACGTGCATATTTGTCTTAATGGAATACAGATTTTTGTCAATAAAAACCCTTCATAGATGTATTTTTATATATGATATTTCTTAAAACAAAAAGTAAAACCGATCACGCTAGAAACAACTTGGAATATAAATAGAAATATTTATGGAAAGCCCAAAAAAGAATCATATAGTGAAAATCTACATGAAACAGCTTAAATGAGGGCCAGACCCCACCTGGCCTTTCAATGTCCATAAAATTCAAGTAAATCATAGACTCTGTATATATAAAGGTTGTATTAGAAGGAGCTCCCAGAATAATGTCATCTTCGATATCTACGTAGGGCTTAGACCGTAGATATCGAAGATGATATTATTCTTGGAAATTCTTTTGATACAATCTTTATATATACAGAGTCTATGAATTCGTCCAATTGTATGTACTTTGAAAGAACAGGGGTGTGTGACCGTCATTTAAGCGATCTCAGGTAGGTTTTCGCTATATATTTCTGTTTTTTAGGCTTTCCATATTTATTTCTATTTATATTTCTAAATGTTTTTAGGGTCATCGGTTTTTGTTTTTATTTTGAGAAATATAAGATATAAAAAACATTTTTGATGTCGTTTTATTGATAAAAACCTATATATATCAAATCAAATCAAATAAATTCAAATCAAATATGTTTATTTCCTAATCAAAGGACCCTTATAGGCATATCAATTACAAACAAATAAATCATAATAGACAAAGTATAAATACAATCATAAAGAAAAATATGCAATCGACATAAACACTGATAAGGGTTTATATTCGAGGACAACGAGAGTGTAAGACAACTTGATGGGGTCATAAAACGATTTCGTACGTATCTTTTCGCTCCTTTCAACTATATGAAAATCATGCTTTTAATGTTATCAAATATTATATATTTTTATGATTTAAATAAATTTGAATATCCAACCGACTGCTAGCAGCCGGTTGGATATTGAACATCGAATATCGAATAACGAACCGGCTACTAACTTCGCATCAATTGAGTTCGAATTGTCTTATATTCTTTTTAAACTGCATATTATATTTGTAGATCGTATAGTAGTGTTTGTAGTATATTCGTAAAAGCACAAATAACCTAGAGATATTTAACACATTGTAGTGTTAACCAGTATGGACGTTGCTCATAGATGAAGGCCGAACGGTGATCTATGCTTGTTAATTTTGGTGTCATTTGGTCTGTTGTGGAGACTTGTCTCATTGGTATTTATTTTTTTATATTTAAAAGATACCTTTTATAACGTTGTAGTTTTTCCTTTACGACTATTGGTGTTTTCCAACTATTGATGTCATCATCTAATAGAACACATCCAATTAGGATATGGTGAATCCCAACCTAAATAAATCAATGTTTTATTTGTTTTAAAATAACTCAAAAGAAAGAAGTAGATTTTTACATATTTTGCATTAGTCAGTAAACTAAAAAGTTTAAAACAAGACATACCCGTATATATTTATGCTGATACGCCCGCATTTGCATTGTAGCTTCTGTTGTGAAATTCAGTGTTGAGATAATGGCATTTTAATTTTTAATTTTCAGTTGTTCCTTTTAAATAAGGATTGCGTCTGCGTAAGATTGGAACATGATTACTGATAGGGAAAATCAGAAAGAAAAAACCTGACACAGAAATAAGCTTCTAAGGTGGGCATACTGTAAATTTAAAAATTAATGATCAATGTATGATGTTTCTGCTGGTAAAGTTTTGTTATATATGTGCATGAGTAAATGTATTAATTAAGGGTATGCAATAAAGCACAGATCAAACAATGTTATCAAAACTATTATAGAGATCAAATGTCAAATGCAATGTCATTGTGATCTGACTTTGGTATATGACACACCGTTTCCATCATGTATCAGCATACCAAGTCTGGCCAAGCTATGTACTATGGCTCAAAAATGGTGTACACAAATTAAAAAAGAATTGACTATGATTTTGGTTATGGGTGTAATGATCTGATTATGGTATTTGATATATAAGTCCATGATGCAACTGCATACCAATTTTGGTCTATCCAAGTCTTTCGGTACGAAAGATATGAAACGGACATGATTTTGATCAGAGTTTGCTATCATAGATATACATGTCCAAGGTCAAAGTCAAAGTCAGACTGACTTTATTATTTGGCATATCCTCATCCAATGATGCAACTAAGTTTGGTTATCCTAGATTGCATGGGGCTTAAGTTATCAACAGGACACGAATTGTACAAAGTTTTACTATCATAAGGGTCAAAGGTTATATTGATCTGCATTTGATATATGACACAACCCCAGCCAATAATGCAATTGCATACCACGTTGTATTAGCTCAAGTCTGTCTAACGGTAAAATATTTATTAAACGGTAGGGATAAGAGACAGACAGACAGACAGACAGACAGACAATAATTTTATTTGCAGGGTAACAATAAGTAGCGTTTTTCCAACCAACTTTTATTTAAAAGGACATTATTAATTGATTGTCGTTTAAGTATGTAACAATCATAATCGTGCCAATCCATCCTCCCTAGACGCATTTTTATATACATGTATTTATAACTAAACTACAACATATGCTAATTGCTGAAGGATGCCTAAGCTAGTCCTTTTTATTAGAGCATAAGTATTGTATATTTTGATAAAAAAAGAAGAAAAACAAGGTTTCTGCTTTATACCTTGCATACGAAAACCCATGGTTCTCTTCGGGCATTCCGGCTTCCTCAAACAATACAAACTGACCGTAACGAAATAGTACAACAACGTTAAAAGTGGCGTTAATCACAATCAATCAATCAATCAAGTGATACAGCGTTTCAGAAGTTGTCAAAATAATACAACATTGTTATGCTGGTTCTTTTGTAGACGAAACGCGCGTCTGGCGCAAATATAAAATTTCAATTCTTGTATCTATGATGAGTTTATTTAAGAAAATGAGATAATGTGTAACGAAAAGGCCCGGTCTTCACAACCACATTACAAACCACGTTCGTTTATTCATCCGTTGAAAAGACAGAAAGCATTGAGAAAGAAACAAACTTTTAATTATGAAAAACATACATACTAGTTTAAAATGTTATTCGTTACTTACATCTCCCTTTTCTAACAGTTGCAATGCTTCATCAGAGCAACTGTTGGCAATCAAAGCAAAAAATAAAAGACCATTACTTTCTAGTTCTCTGTTGAAAAATTCTGAAATATATGATAAGATGAATCATGATATCAAATGAACAACTACTTCATGAGTTACAAAATGTATCGTTGCTTACGTTTTGAAACAACTTTCGTAGATCGCGAACTGCAGGGTTATATGAATGCAATTGGGTTTTCGCACTTTGTCATTTTTTCCCTTTATTCCTAATTTTTTCACAAAGATATTAACATGTCCTTTTGTAATGTTATGTTCATTTCTTTTAATCAGTATGTGTCTAATATGTACTAATTTTACTTAATAGTTGTCATTTTTTCACGTTTTGCAATCAACTCTTATCTATGTTGCACGCCTCCCACGATGAATTATTAGGAAATTGAAGTAAAGACAAAGGGAATGACTTATTGATATAACAGACAATTTAATGTTGACCATAGAATTCAACAAAAAGACCTGTTTTTGTTTACATAGAATTCAATAAATTGGAGTTCAATATGGCTTGTGAACAATTGCCTCCGTACCCTTCTTTTCGAAAAAAATTATATGACATACAAATGAAAAGACGTGCAACATGTATGCTTACCAAATATACAACTCTCAACAAGAGACCAATTGACATAGATATTCACAACTTAATGTCACCATACGGCCTTCAACAATGAGAAAAACCTAAAATGCATAGTCAAAAACTAACAGCCTGATTTAAGAACAAAACAAATATAAACGAAAAAAATTTATATACATCAACAAACGATAACCACTGAATAACAGGCTCCTGACTTGAAACAGCACATACATAATGTTTTGGGGTTAAACTGTTATAAATCTGTATTGAAAAATCTAAATTTCACCAAAAGTTATGCAGACCATTTAATTCGGGGTATCTTTAACAATAACAGTGCAGAGTTATTTATCTAGCAAGCATTCGTAAGACACAGCGATATCGATCCTCTCTTAATAATTAAGGCGACAATGAAAAGATAGAATTTACAAATAGATAAACAGACCTTGCAACCATTACGAAAAAGAACTTAGTACTAATACAGTTTTAAGGAAATCGGACAAGACATTTTCAAGATCCCCCTCCTTATTGAATGAAAAAAAGAGTTCTAATTATCCCTTTTGAGCATAGTGTATGTATGTAAAGGCCATTACAAAAATAATCTGATAAATATCTTGATTGAGAAATGAATCACTTAAAAGCAAATTCAATTTAATTTCAAATATAATTAATGTTTCCAAGCCGTACAACTTTTTTTAGATCGGCACTGACTTTCGAACTTGTACAAAACATTCCTGATAAACCTGTGCAATTAGTTTCATAAACAATCTAGGAACAATATTTCATGTGAGAGCGCACACAATGCAAAATAATCGATTGACACTGACTTATACAAACATATTATATAAGTTTCAAAAAAATTTGGCATATATTGTACACATGATAGCGAACAATGTTTTGCTTTGGAAATTTTAGAAGTATAAAATGACTCCCTTCCTTTCCCCCTACACCCACACGCACACAAATGAAATATCATAAACACAAATATTAAATTTGTCACTAGGGTCGCGCGCGAAATAAAATACCCCTACACCTAATGTAAATGGTAGGTCTATTAATGTTTAAATGAACATATATATGTATACATGTATACAAAAGGTCAATACAAACGAACATTGCAATATTGATGAAGAAAAAAACAATCAAAACCAAGGAGTAAACAAAGACTAAAAAACCAAAGGACATTTACATCAACAGTTATAAACAATAGATACGAATAAATAATGAACTTATCATGTTCCTTCTGAAGTAAGTTTCTTACTATTGGTGCAATTGAGTTTAGTAACCAGGGCGTGCCTATGAATATATGGAATAAGAGGGAAAACAAATAACACAATGACCAAGAATTGAAAAATTAATAAAACATTCCACATGAAACTGAATATACACCTTTCAAACTTTTTCTGACAGACGATAGTCTACGCCAGATTGGAATTGGATAATTTTACCCTAGACAATTTTGTAAAAAGAGACTTAGAATTCTACCCTAGCAAAAGACGCTTAGTCTATCGACACCAACGGTTAATATGTTAATAGAAAATGGTAGGATCCCTATAACATGTATATTGTTTATGGAAACAGACTCCTTAACTTACGGATTTGTAAACCGTTGTAACATATGTTTCGTCAAATATACATTTTTGCAGATGTTGTTTATCCTATACTTTCCGATTAGATTTTCCTCTAAGTTCAGTATTTTGCGATTTTACTTTTCTCTTTAATGTATATTGACTCATTGCTTTGAAAATGCATTAACGCTTGCTGGTTTTGCTTTTATCGTGTCTGGTTTTGGAGATTGTCGGAGTGATATAACAATTTGTATGTTCTTTGAAATTTGATTTCGTGGTTTACTTATTTCTGCAAAAATAGCCAAAAGAAATTTTGTCATTTGTTGAACATTTAAATTCGAGGTTCACCTGTTCTACCCACGAAACCAACTTAAATTCTAATCGACGAATAATTATGAATCCACAGAGCGTTAAGTTCGGAATGTTCTTCCAGTTTTTGAGGCATTTTACACTTTCTTATGTAGTGACTTAGAAGAACGACATGAATTGACATTACACAACTGTAACGGTCATCACAAAAGGGTTGTATATACGGTTTGTGGATGTTTTAGCCTACAAGCGACTTGTGTAATTGCGGTCGTTAAGTGTCATATCTATTAATTGAAATCTCGTTGGAGTTTGTCTTATTTTGTTTACTGACAGATATTCCTTGCATAAGTTTGAACTTACCACTATTGGATGCAAACCGCTGAAATTTAAGAAAATTACTTTCAATTTTACAATCAATGTCCCGTTAAAAAAATTTGTCTGTCACCTTAAAAGGTAAATTTCAACTAGCTATACATCTTAATAACCTTCATTGCAATAAGGGTATATATCTTAAAGTTTTTTTTTGATAATTATGGCTCATCACGCCCCTTTAATGACCGTAAATGTGTTTCATAATCGGGTTAATTCAGACTTCAGGAGATCTTAACCCTATCGGTGAACCCGGTATTACCACTTTTGAAGTTTATGTAATCATTGTTCTTATCAGAATAAATTTACGTTATTCGGAGGAATTTTTCTGGTTGAAAAAGGCTTTTAAAAAATGACATCAATTAAAGCTTTAGTTTCCAAGATAGTCAAAAATAGTCAGTAGCTCTGAGCTTACACATGTTACATGAAATGACATTGGTAAATTTGCCTTTTGAACATTTAATGTTAAATCAAAATGTTGGCAAGTTATTGTTTTAAGTTGTTTACATTTAAGTGATACTGGTCAGAAAAATTCAGACAAATTTTAAACTGTTAAGAAAGTATCAAGATCAATGTGGCACTTTTCAGATATACTTGTATATATGTCATGACAAATTTAGGCTCTCTTTTAAGTGTCAATAATGTGCCGACACAAACACATACATCGTTCAGACTAACGATAATTGTGTATATATACTCAGGCGTATGTAAGAATGTCGAGAAATTATCAATATGTAACAATAATATTTAAATTTTAAAGACTATTGTGGATCAGTTCGAGAATAATGTGGACTCTTTAAGAATAAATCAGATGATATAAAGGAATATTGAGTTAAACTGACACTATTTAAAAATATTTCCGCATAATTCGTATGTCGAATTCCTACACACTTTGATAAATCTAGATTAAAGGATATGATATTGTTAACCTTGTCAAAGCATACGATATCACTAATTTTGATGTGCATGCTATTCCCTCAGTTTTTGTTTGTTTCGTTAATTAACGTATAATTATTTAAGAATAAGATTGATCAATACATATTAGAAAAAAAAACAAATATTGATTTGAATTTTCCTCGTGTTCTAATTGATAGATCATGTAATATATGTATTCAGTGCTTTTCCTTCACTGTCTCCGTTTTAATAACTCGCGATGTATCTAAAACTTCGGGATCTGATGACGCATTCTTATAACGCAAATTATTTATTTATTCATTGTTTGGAATCTTTAAGCTTATATAGCTTACCTCTTTGTTCATGTATTCCAGATATCTCTCCTTAAAAAACGTTTTCATCAACTGTTTATAGATCGTCCATTTCCCCTTTTCTAATAGGTACGTAGATACGGCAGTATAATATGCCACCTAAAACGTAACTTTGTTTCATGTCAAAAAAATCAAACAAACACAACCAAATCAGGTAATCTTTAAAATAAAATAAAAAGAACAAAAAAGTTTGAAAGTAATGTACTATTTCACCTATGTCTATATTGTGGACGCGTATAAGGTCTATCCTTTTTTATTTCATCTTTTTGAATCGTGTTTCATTATGAAATTAACAATTTTAAACTTGGAATTTTCAACATTAAGCTTGGAATTTCCAACTTTAATCTTAGAGTTATCAACTTTCATCTTAGAGTTATCAACTTTAAACTTAGAATTTCTAACTTTAATCATAGTAGTATCAACTTTAAACATGAATTTTTAAACTTTAATCTTGGAATTATCAATTTCAGACTTGGAATTTGTAACTTAAATCTTGGAAAAACCAACTTATTTATGAAATTACAATCTGTCGATACATGTATCTTAGTATTGCACAAGTTCATGTTCTTCTCTGACTGTTTATGACGTCTTTACACTAAATCCGTTTGATGTTGGATTAATACGGATTGATAATTTAGTCTTAGATGCATGATTGTTTTATTAGTTCTAGTGGCTTTGACATAGCTGTCAGTTAATTTTCTTGTTGGGATGCGCAAGTTCGCGGTCACGTCCACTTGTATTTTTGTCCAAGCCTTTTTCAAATGATTTTTATAGTTCGTTCTTATGTTGTACTGGTATACCACTGTCCCAATTAAGAAGAGCTAGGATCCCGCTAACATGTTTAACCCCGTTACATTATGTGTGTGTGTGCCTGTTCCAAGTCAGAAGTCTGTAATTCAGTGGTTGTCGTTTGTTTATGTCTTACATATTTGTTTTTTCGTTAATCTTTTGTCCATAAATAAGGCCGTTAGTTTTTTCGTTTGAATTGTTTCACATTTATATTTCGGAGCATTTAATAGCTGACTACGTGGTATTGACTTTGCTCATTTTTAAAGCCCGTACGGTGACCTTCACATGCTATAGTTGTTAGTTTTTTTTGTCATTTTGGTCTCATTGGCAAGCATTCTTTTTTTTATATTAGCCTTCAATTATAAATTAGTCATATGTTTAGCTGATTTTGACCAGTTTGTGTCCCAACGTAAATTAATTCAAAATTCAGCTATTATCAATACTCAAAACAAACATATTATGATTTTGATTTTTTGTTTAAATCGTGTAATTACTAATATTTTGAAAAAGGTAAAACGTTAAACAAATAGTGATACATCAAAAAAATTTAAAAAAATACCTGAATTTACTAAAGACTATAACTTACATATTGTCCCTCTGTCGAAGATACTTCTTTCAAACACACTACAAATAGACCATCAAATCACTGATACATCATAATACACTTCATCAGCCACGATTACAGTGGTTACAATATCACTTGTTGTTTCAAGGATTTTACTAAAATCCCTGATTTTTCAAATTAACTGTAGCATATACGCGATCTCGATATTAAAACCATCTAACTTAATATGCATATAATCATTCTCTCAAAGCTAAGTTATCCGGGACAAATTCAAATAAGATGTCAAACTTAAAATTATGACAACACAAAATCATTACAAAAATGATGCAGGAGTCTGACTTATTTAGAAAAGATGGAATTAAAACCAACAGTTACGTTCTTTTACGTACAGTATATTCTGTTTTTAAAATATGCATTTTTTGGCTGCAAAATTTCCTTCATATCTTTCAGTTTATTTGTTGATCAAATGATTTAGAATCAGTAATAAGGGAACAATTCACGATTATGTTACAACAATGTGAAGTATAGTTGCGTGATATAGCGTAGACATTGTAAAAAGGTACTTTGAAAGAAAGCCCAGGCGAATTTTCAATTTTTGCTGCTAAAAATTTGCACAGGATATAGCATGAAAATTTCCAAGAGGTTACCAAAGACTCCCTTTACACAAATAGATTCGTCGTTCATTTTTTGTTATCGTATATCAATTCAAAAAAAAAATCTGTCATTTTTGACACAATTCAGATATTCGTTTGTAACAAAAAATAGTGAAAACTTTGTTACTTTCATTATGAAGTAATTGATTTTGTAGATAAAAATTCAATATTTCAGGAACAAAATTAAAATAACAATTCCTCTGAAAAGGTTAATTTTGAATTGTTTTCATTACACTATACAACATGTACAACCAAATTTGAAAATAGAGATGAGACAATGCTGAGAAGGTAACGGTAAGAAATTTTAAAGGAGAGAAATCAAAATTTCAAAACTGAACTTTTAGACTTTACAGTCTTTGGATGGTGTAAACTTTCAAATCGTGTACAGTATAATGGTGTATGGCATATGGTGCAATGGTAGAAGGTGTATGGTGCTTTGGTGTAAGAGGAATGATGTGATTTTGTAACGCATATATAGTGTGGTTATCAATGTTTAGAATTATGGAAAGTATTGAACTATATTCTTAATTGTATACATTAATTTACAATATTGTGATCACAATTCGTTTTTTAAAATTAATAAATTATATTGAAGTCTCATGACTTCATTGAAATTAAATCGCATTATGAGTAATTTTGGATGTTATATGTAGTTATATGTGTAAGGTGTATGGTGCAAAGGTGTTACGTGTATGGTGTAAAGGCACAGGTGAATGATGCAATTATGTTCGGTGAATTGTGTAATAGTGTATGGTGTGAGTAGGAAGTTTACACCAGCCAGAGACTGTATCACACGGTTTTCTCTACATAAATTATGCAAACGATCAATATCATATATTTTAAACCAAAATATGAATTCTATGATTGTCCCTCAGCTGCAATATTTAGGTTCATATTTCCCGGTACAATCCTATGTAAAAATGGCTCAAATGCCATTAAGGAATCAAATGCCATAAATTAGATGTTATATATTTTTATTGCAGTTAAGATTTAAATATATAATTTTTTCAGATTTCTTCTAAAAAATGTATACGTAGAATAAAATTAAAGATCTCTTGTATCATATTGAAAAAAAAGATTGCATGGTGCTTAGAAAACCCTGTACTTACATTTGTAATAGGTAATATACACTTGCGTATTTATAGCGAAAATATGTGTAGTCACAGATATATCGTATTGGTCAACCTTTATTTAGAGGAGATAACTTTGACCCCTGACACTGCAGCCCATATATCGTGAACATAATTTATCAGTTTATATAATATGTAACAATGAACAAAATGTATGTGAACAGAAATTGAATGGACAATTGGAAAGCTAAAACCATAATTTTTGTGACATTTTTTGCCTTTCTCGTGTGGCAATATCAAGAAATGGGTCAAAATATGACTCAGACTACTTGTTTCTATAACATTATTTAAGTGAACAGCACATTAAATGACTTGAAAGCACAAACAAATGGGGGTGCCTGAGTAACAGGACATCCTGAATATAACTGGAATCCAAATTAAAGAATTTTGGAATATATATGTTTGTATTGATTAGGTTAAGTATTGATTAGGAGTATGATTAAAACATCAAGTCGACCATTATGAATGAACAAATGCTACACATTAAAATATCGACTTCTGATGCAAGATAAAACAACAAGCATATCACAGATTGTGGAGATAAAAAAGTCGAGTATGTTGAGTGATAACATGTATTTTTTTAATGAAGGAATACTTGTAATGACATAACATCTTGAACTTGTATCAGTGATTAATAATTTGGTAGCGAAAGTTTTGTTCAATTGTCTTTAATCGTTTCTACGTCACAAAATAATCCTAACGCTGTAGATATAACAAAATATAAATGATTTTATTGTATAGCAATATAATATTTCCCACAGGAAGTAACCAAAAGTTAGCGTGCAATAAATTCCAATATTGCACTAGTGCAATAAATCTTCAAAATTCATGACGTCATCAATGTCAAAATCGCAGTTTAAACCAATTTGTACTTTCAAATATTATATTGCTATACAATAAAAGGGTTATTGCATGAATATTGGGGAATATTGTCCCTCGTAGAACTTATATTGCACTCACAAGCTCGTGCAATATAAAATTCTACTCGGGACAATATTCCCTAATATTCATGCAATAACCCTATAATATTTCTTTCTGAGAAAACACATAATTTTATATATATATATAAACATGTATATCTAATTTATTCTAAAAGGATACCTGTAATCATCAGGGTGCAGATGTGCATGATGTGATCATAGTCAGACCGAAACTTGGAAGTATATTGAATGTTATGTAACATTGGACCCAGTTCGCTACTTGATTTCTTAATTTGCATTGACTTCTTATTGTCTCTTTTATATTCTATGTTAGAACGTTTGTCATTTTTCTCTCTAGACCATAAAATGTCATCAGTTGATTCCTGTTAAAAATACAATTTTAAGAACATGAGAACTAAAACAAAACACAAAAACAAGACAGAGCTAAACAACTGTTCTATACAGTTTACTTAGTACAAGATACAAGTATGTTCAATTCCTACACATATTTCTCTTTTAATATTATTTAAAGTATTGATATTAACACACATCTTTTTCCATGTATTCACAATCATTTATGTACTTTATATTACGGAGGTAACAGATGAACGATCATAAAAATCAAAGAGCCAACAAGCACCTTATTCAAAACTATCAGTAATGAAATCTTGTTAAGAGTTATCAAAGTTACCAGGATTATAATTGAGTACGCCAGACGCGCTTAACCGCACGTATCTTAAAATTATGTTAAACGTATCGTAAACCTCCATGTATAAGGGGTTATTTTCATAAATTGTGAATTTGATGGAGAGTTGTTTCATACCAGATCTTCCTATATCTACTCACCTTGAAGCAAATGTGAGGCATTTGGAAAATTGTCGATTTTGCAAATTGTGTTAGTCCGTCTGATGTCATCTTGCCATTTTCAAAGGATATGAGGATTGGTAAAACATCTCCTATGTCAGTGTTTGATCAGTCAAAAGACAATATAATATTAGTTCAAATTAAACGACAATAATGACACATTCCTAGTTGTATTCAATACTTAGGTACTTTTGATACATCGGATAGATACAGTTTAACAGGAGACATGTCATTATATAATTTAATTTTGTTTTTATGCGGAAGATGATCATTCCGGCATCTGTCAGAATGTTAGAAAATCCAACACCAAATACAAAAATTGGAGTGCATATCTTTATAACAAATCCCCGATAAAGGAAAGTTCTGAACAAAGAATCATTGATAAAAAAAAAATAACATATATGTGTTACAATGAAAAACGAAACGATAGCGTATATCAATTTACACATAATAACAACGACTCAGTTATAGGTCAATTGCAAAGCTTCGATAATTGGAAAACTGCTGTGTTATATATATAGCTACGACACAGATACTTGATAACATTTAACCAAATCACGATGATCATATAAAACTGTTAAAAAGATAACTGTAAATCATATATTTTACTTTTTAAATGTAAACATGCTACCCTGAGATCGTTTTTGTTTTTTGTATATCGAAACTTTCTAAAAAAAACCGTACGTTTTTGCGTTTGCTTAAAGTAATTAATCATGCCAATGTCGTCGTCAGTGTTTCGATTTCTTGGTATTGTAAATCCTTTCTCTTTTAGTTTCTAAAAAATAAATAAAAATTTAGACTAGAATTTTATTTTATCAACATTTACTCCGACATTGCATTTCAAGAGTGGGGCATTTGTTTAGCTGTTCCGTGAAAACAAATATCATCATGAACTTTTTTACATGTACTGTCGTTGATTTGTTGAAAGTTTAGGATAAGATAAATATATTAACCTGATTTAACAGTTTATAGCAAATAAACATAGCTTTCGTCTTGTATACATTTGTTTTTTGCAATTTATTTGTCATCACACCAGCAAAAAAAAAGCCTCAAAAACCGTGTTCATGAGGGTTTTAAAAATGCTCAGTTACTAGCTGAATACACCTGACAAATCTTGATCATCTGGTAGCATTCAAATTTCAAACCCATAGTCCTGATCGTCAAACCGCAGAACTAACATATTTTACGAATTCTAAAATCTCTTCTCGTCCTAAAAATTCAAGTGATCTAATCCACATAACGTTTTATACAAAAGATTGTTTCAATCAGCCCTAATGAAAATGGCCCGAGTTAAAAAGTATTTAAACAATTGTATAAGATTGACCATATTGAAAACAGTTTGATGTGTTAAAGGTTTGAATCAATTATTTAGATATCATATGATTATGTTTTTATGTTTTTTGGTATTTGGAAAAATATGGATTAAACGTACCTCAACCATTTTGTGTTCTGTTTTGGCATGGATATAAGACTTCTTCGTAGAATCACTTTCAAACAAAACTGTCTGTCCCACAATATGGCAAGGTAGTTTACTCTTATCTGAAAGATCATAATAAAATTTTATTACAAATAAAACGAACAAAAAACTCTCAATATTAATGGTAAAACGAACAAGTGTTTGTGCAGTGATCAACAAGATATGTTAGATACCAATCAGAAAAAAAAAATAACAATATAGGCTAAAAGCAAAACAAAGTTGCATTACAAATTGATACAAAACAAGTAAAAAAAAAACATAAAAGGGAAAAGAAAAAAATTTTATCAAAAAGGAATGTGATACAAATGAGTTTTTAGTTGAGATTTAAAACATTCTAGGGATTAGCGCGACATTGTCGTAAGGGTATACGATAAAGTTACAAGGGAAAAGAGGGTGGGGATTGGGGGAGGTGTGGTTACTGAAGATGCAAACGTAATTTATTTTTGCGACGTCAAACTATGACATATAGGGAACAAAATTAGTTTTCGACTGATTTTTATCATTCAAACTTAATTAACTTGAAAACGAGTTCACGGCCCCCTTTTTTCTAAGTGCCTTTTGATTTGATTAAACAAGAAGAAAATGTGTGCAAATTTTCATGAAAACTTTAATAGTGTAATTTTTTAAAATTTGATAAATAGACAGCAAAACATGTTGTTTTTGATACATTCGTGAACATTTGATAAATATGAGTTATTTATCAAAAACAAATTGCCAAAGTTTAAAAGACATTCATTTAAAACATAATTTATAAATACACGTTGTAATTTAAAAAAGCAGCTTGTGTTAATTAATGTTTTAAAACAAAAAAAATATTCATTTCTGGTGAAAGGAAAATTACGCCCACAAATTCGAATTTCGAGCAAATATGTGAAATTTTGACCTCACTTTACTCAAAAACTAGCAAATGAAGGTATATCTTTTTATCACATATTTGACGTAATCAGGCAAAAAATAGCCGACTTGCAAATTGTAAGCAAAATGTATCGTATGCCCTGAAATTGTTCGGAAGATTGTTCCATAGAGATGCCGCTGCCAAATCAAATTGTTTTTCGCCGTACGTCTTCGTCTTGACTTTTAGAACGATAGGTAGTTTTGTAGAACTCGAACGCAGAGATCGATTTGGCACGTGTCAATTGAATATTTCCCTAATGTAAGCAGAATCAATGTCATTCAAAGCGCAGTACACATACGTGATTGTTTTGTATTGTTGTCTCTTTTAGACGAAATCAGCAAGTATCGGTGTAATATGTTTATGTTTTCTTGTCCTGGTGATAAGACGAGCTGCTGCATTTTGTATTTTATTTGTAATCTGTACATCGTAGTCACGGTGATACGGTCAGCAGAATCTTCCAATTATCAAGTCTGGATCTTACTAGACTGTTCACTAGTGTCTTGTAAGTGGTTGTTGTTTGAAAGCTGCGAATGCATCAAATACTTTCCATTTGAAAATGACAAGATTTTACTTTTGCTTAAACTTGTTGTTTTATCATAAGATGTTGATCAATGTTTTTCACGCAGCATACTCTACTTATTATATAATGGCCAACTTTGAGTTTGAAATTTTGTACACTTGCCTAAAGATATTTCGGTGTAATCAAGTTTTGAAAATAGTTCTCGAAGTTGTCTAGCGGCTTGATAACCATGCACAGTTGTGTATCCTCCGCATAGCAGTGATATGTCATACCATGACGACGGTACACTTCACTTATTGTCTTCGAGAAAAGAGTGTACAATTTCGGTCTAGCACGGAATATTGTGGAACACCGAATTCAAGATAACATGATGTTGATGTTCCAATCACCATACGCTGAAGTCTATCCACTTTTGATATTAATAAGAACATCAAAATCGTATTACAAATCATTATCAACCCCTTGTGTGTTACTCATTATATCAATGACCTCGAAATTAAAATCATTATTGATCGATACTAATTAATTGTAGCCTTATGCTATCGATTTATGATCAACTAATTAAAAAGTTGCAGCAACCTTTTAAAACTTAAATATCAGCAATCAAACCTATAGAAATGTGAAATTACACATGCGTGATTTTGGCAACGGACTAAGCCTGATAACACATTTATATCTATCTTAAAACAAGAAGTAAAACTGATACATACGTCACATTTTTGGACTCCAAACGTGGCACCCGTTGTGTTGTTCTAATAAGTACCAACCCGATCGAAAAATAATTAAATATATGTGTGTTTTTACTGACTTAATGCGGAGTGGGTCAGTAAACATGGTAATTGAAGTTGACACCTACTATACTCCTGTGTTTTAAGTCAAATACTATATATGTTTAGGCACACACATTATGATAAAAAGATCCAAGACCAAAGGATAACAACATAACGTCCATTTAAACGATTGCCTGCAAGCTATGTTGTAGTTACCTGTTTGTTTATATTTTGGCCTTGCCTTATTTCATAGATTATGTTGGTAAATGAAATATCATATGCAATGATCTCCAGTAGTTCAGTAGTTTGTAATGAAATACTACATTTGAAAAACATTGCATGACCTTACTTGCAAATTCCATGATTTCATACATAAATTTCATCTTTCCATCATCTGTGTCTTCTTCGTGATCAAATATTAGATACAAGGATGGTGGTCTCTTGTCCTGTTTAGGATGTAAAATAAACAATTAATTCCTTAAATTCGGTTATGAACGTTGAAAGTTTGAAAAAGAAAAAAAACTGAATTGTTTAACTATACTTGAAACTAAATACAGAGTATCATGAATTGTCCTCTGAGGCATACTAAAGTCGTATTACATATAAACGATTTAATGTCAAGTTAATCAGAATTAGAATTCCTAAAAGTGTTTACACATCCTGGCGGTTTCTGCGGGTCAAAACAATTGGTACATGCCAGTATTGTTCGATATAAATATGTGCAAATGATAATTAATAGGGCCTAAATTTAGATAAACAGCTCGCCTTAGAATATATTGATTACGATTGGTTTGGGGTTTATGTAATTTTACGTTATATAAATACTTTTTCGTTTACCCAAACGTTTATCGTATACAGCTACGACATTGCCTTTATTGTGCAAATATCAAACGTGAACGTTTTCAAGACATGCACAAACTTCGCATGTAACACAATACACCCGTGGTCAAATGATCTTTCTTCTTGTGAAACACATACCAGTTCCATGAATGCGTGTTTTCATTGAAACATGTAATAAAACCTGTGTGTGTGTGTGTGTGTAGGTGTAAAAGTTAGAAAAAACAACAGTTTTATAACTGTTTAAAGATGAGAGGGACCTTTATCATGTGTACTCTAACCGATCCTTGGATTTTTTTAGTAATAATATCCATATCTGATTCACGTATCCCCTAGAATGGGTAGTTTTACAATTACTTGAAGTCTTGCTTTCATTACTCAAACAATTAGTTTTGAATTATTAAAAACTGGTTACGTGGACACGTGGAAGATCAAGCAATTTAACGTTGTGTGTAAGGAGATGTATGTAATGTCGACATTCAATACAATAATCAAAAATCTAGTGATTCGTCTAACGTTGTAAATCTAGCAATTGACGGATTTTTATTAAGAATGAATTTTGAAATATACATGTGGAAAACATATAGAATTTTTACACGCATCTAGAATGAAATAAATGAACATTTTTATAGTTCGTTCTTATGTTGTACTGTTATACCACCATGTTAGGGGAGGGTTGGGATCCCGCTAACATGTTTAACCCCGCCGCATTATTTGTGTATGTGCCTGTCCAAAGTCAGGAGCCTGTAATTCAGTGGTTGTCGTTTATTTATGTGTTACACATTTGTTAATTCGTTCATTTTTTTTACATAAATAAGGCCGTTAGTTTTCTTGATTGAATTGTTTTACATTGTCTTATCGGGGTCTTTTATAGCTGACTATGCAGTATGGGCTTTGCTCATTGTGGAAGGCCGTACGGTGACCTATAGCTGTTAATGTCTGTGTCATTTTGGTCTTTTGTGGATAGTTGTCTCATTGGCAATCATACCACATCTTCTTTTTTATATGACAAACTTCCAAAGAAGGCAGTGATATTTCTTTTTATATATATATTTGATATGATATATATATATTCTATGCGAACAAGATATTCTTTTGTGCAATTATTGGAATATGTTAGTATATCACTTTTTTTACTGATATTTTAAATAAAACATCGTTTGAGGCATACACTTAAATGA
The DNA here is from genome assembly GCF_965363235.1 of Mytilus galloprovincialis. Lineage (NCBI taxonomy): Eukaryota > Metazoa > Mollusca > Bivalvia > Mytilida > Mytilidae > Mytilus > Mytilus galloprovincialis. The sequence goes on from NC_134850.1 coordinate 51,983,303, forward strand.
ATGAGTGGGAATCAAAAGATTCATTTAATCATTCTTTTTTAATCTTGAGTGTGATTTAAATGGCGAGACTCAAAACAAAATTAAATATTTTACAATCGTTCACATAACAAAACAGTGACTTTTTTTTATAATTTGTAGACGACTCCATGAAAGTTTATCAGATGTTTATACATGTTTTGGTTTCAGAATAAAAGAAAACAAAAAAGATATTTGAACACTTAGAGCTTTATAAACCAAACATGTCTAAACATGACACTGTGCATTCCAAGAAATTTCGTAGGAGGTTTGTCTTTGAATATATCTATATGTTTTATTTCTTTTATGTTAAGAGAAGTGGTACTTTTAAACAACTGGTCTAAATATTTTTTGTTTTAGACAATATGCTTTAACTTGAGTATATATTGAGTACTAAAATGTATGTGTTCGATAGTACAATGTATGTTTTATTAGATGTTCTATTAAAACTCATACATGTATTAAATGAAATTAAAAACTAGAGGCTCTAAAGAGCCTGTGTCGCTCACCTTGGTATATGTGAATATTAAACAAAAGAAGCAGATAGATTCATGACAAAATTGTGTTTTGGTGATGGTGATTTGTTTGTACATCTTACTTTACTGAACATTCTTGCTGCTTACAAATATCTCTATCTATAATGAACTTGGCCCAGTAGTTTCAGTGGAAAATGTTAGTAAAAATATACAAATTTTATGAAAATTGTTAAAAATTGACTATAAAGGACAATAACTCCTTAGCGGGTCAATTGACCATTTCAGTCATGTTGACCTTTTTGTAAATCTTACTTTTCTGAACATTATTGCTGTTTACAGGTTATCTCTATAATATTATTCAAGATAATAACCAAAAACAGCAAAATTTCCTTAAACCAATTTAGGGGCAGCAACCCAACAACGGGTTGTCCGATTCATCTTAAAATTGAAGGGCAGATAGATCTTGACCTGATAAATAATTTTACCCCAGTCAGATTTGCTCTAAATGCTTTGGTTTTTGAGTTATAAGCCAAAAACTGCATTTTACCCCTATGTTATATTTTTAGCCATGGCGCCCATCTTGGTTGGATGGCCGGGTCACCGGACAAATTTGTTAAACCCAATACCCCAAAAATGACTGTGGCCAAGTTTGGATTATTTTAACCCAGTAGTTTCAGAGGAGAAGATTTTTGTAAAAGATTACTAAGATTTATGAAAAATTGTTAAAAATTGACTTTAAAGGGCAATAACTCCTAAAGGGATCAACTGACCATTTCGGTCATGTTGACTTATTTGTTAATCTTACTTTGCTGAACATTATTGCTGTTTACAGTTTATCTCTATCTATAATAATATTCAAGATAATAAACCAAAACTGTAAAATTTCCTTAAAATTACCAACTCCGGGGCAGCAACCCAACAACGGGTTGTCCGATTCATCTGAAAATTTCAGGGCAGATGGATCTTGACCTGATAAATAAAGGCAACAGTAGTATACCGCTGTTCAAACTCATAAATCCATGGACAAAAAACAGAATCGGGGTAACAAACTAAAACTGACGGAAACGCATAAATATAAGAGGAGAACAACGACACAACACTACAATGTAACTAACACACACAGATTTTACATTATGTCAGATTTGCTATAAATGCTTTGGTTTTTGAGTTATAAGCCAAAAACTGCATTTTACCCCTATGTTCTATTTTTAGCCATGGTGGCCATCTTGGTTGGTTGGCCAGGTTACCGGACACATTTTTTAAACTAGATACCCCAATGATGATTGTGGCAAAGTTTGGTTTAATTTGGCCCAGTAGTTTCAGAGGAGAAGATTTTTGTAAAAGTTAACGACGCCGGACGCCGGACGCCGGACGCAAAGTGATGGGAAAAGGGCCAGGTGAGCTAAAAAAAGGATTTTCCCATAATTCCTTTTTTGAAATTTACCACAACAATTATGTATATCCAATGAATGTACATAGCGCTTTTACAATCATTAGGATCAGCTATCAAATTAATATGACCTTGTTTGTACGTCCCTTTACGTTACCAAGAAAATAACAGTTAATTTTAGACAAACATAAAACAAAATTTAGCTGTATTATACCTCCGCCATACTAAGCTTATTTCAGTAGGTTATGTTTTGCAAATATATCCTAAGGACTGCAACACTTCATCAGTTGAATATTTATTCAGCAAGTTCTTTATCAATCAATCTATAAGAAATAGAAATACGAAGATCAAAACATTAAGTATAGCCTATTCATGACATCATTTTTAATTGATTTTCTAACAAGCTATTGATCTATTATCATAGTTTGATGTGTTTGCGCTTAAAGTTTTTGCCATTTGAATAAGGACTTGTTGTTTTGAAATGTCCCAAAATAAGGAGTGTTTTTATTTTCTTCACTAATCTTGTGTGTTTTTTTTTCCCGTAACAGTTGTGGACTGTGGCATTTTGTTTTACTTGAGTTTCAACATAACCTTTTAGAATTATATTGCACTTGGATTTGCATATACTAGAGGCTCCAAACTACAATATTAAAATAAACATACAAACGTGTGATTCATATTCTATCACATACCACATACTTTTGCCAACCCCCCCCCCTAAAAAAAACCCACGAATTGTGAGTATGCATTGCTTTTAACGAAGATGGTTTTGCACTGATATGTTTTATAAAATACATTACAAGGACGCTGTAGAAAATATAATTATATGATCGGAAAACGAAACATAAAATCAAATGAGGCAGTCAATAATTATATGTCATGCCATAGCCATTACGGACCATGTTCAACATGCTTCATTAAATAATACAAATGCCTTAATATCTTTTATTTTACTACATTTATTGCTTACTAGTACAATGCGGATCTCATGAACAATCAGTCGCTTACGTGCATGCAAACTAATCTATTGTTTAAAATTGTCGCTTTAGCTTATCACATTAAAACGTCGTGATAAATGATTGTGCCTAAATACGATATTACGTTTTTTTAACAGGAATAAACAAAAATGATAAATTTTAACTAATAGTTGTTTCTTTTCACTACATGTGCATGTTTATCAACAAAAAACAATTTTAATTTCCCGAGGGTATCACCTGTCATGTAACCATTACAGGGTTATTGTTATTAAAACACTGATATTGTCTGATGAATATTGATGACATTATTTTAAATCATGGAATATATCTCTCCCATGCAAAGCTCTGGTCAGAATGTGGCTATACTTCAGGTACTGATTGGTTTAAATTGGTCTTTGATCTTTGAATTATATTTTGAATTTTAAAATTCTTTGTCCTTCAGTATAACTAAAGAGATATTAATTGTTAAAATGCACATCTTGTGTCGGATATTTATTTGAATCTTTATTTAAGTATACTTTATGTAGTTGTAAGATAAAAGTGAAAGAACTAGCATTTCCCTAAACATATTTTATGCATCAACATACAGAAACTATTTAAGTATTAAAAACATTATATGCACAGTCAGCAATATAAGAGCAATTTTCGAATTGTTTAGTTGGTTAATCGGTTAAAACATTATGCGTGATACAAATAATTATGAAACTATCAGTTAAATCACAGATCAAGCGATTATTCTGGTATTTAAATATTTAAACAATATATTGAAACTATCCTCAATAGTTATCTTACACTGACACACCAAGTCTTAATGGGATAACTATTTTACATCCCAGCTGTTTTAGATTAGACGAAAAACCATTTACAATTCATAAAATCTAGTTTAGAACGCCACACAACCATTATTACATACTTTATATATTACTATATGATGTATGCCCTTTATGACCCCCTAACACGATGAGTAGATATCAAACAATGTCAACTCGCCCCACTGGCCAATCGGCCCACACTATATCGCCACTTTATGAAAAAATCGCCCCACTCTTGTATCCGACTCCACCAACTTTTAAAAAGTGTAAAATCAAATTGAACAATCAGTCTGACAACTCATTTATTTAAACCCCACTAAGTAAAGGTCTGCCAACTCGCTCCAGTTATAAAAATATCTTGCTTCCTTTAAGTATGTTAAATTTCTGATAATTCGTATCCAGTCGTCCTGGTGAAGTGGTATGTGTCGTGGCTTGATATGCTAAAGGTCTTGAGTTCGAATCCCAGCATATACACTGGATTTTTTCTACGTGAATTTTGATAGACAGTCTTCTTCGTATAATTAATTATAAGTTTTATACTGGATTTGACATTCCCGCCAAAATGTTACAGAACAAAGGAAAGCATGCATAACAAAGAAACTTAAACTGGTGTGATCTGGTAGGGGTTATCCGGCTCAGATCACCCCTGTTAGAACAAAGGAGCTGGGATGTAATGGCTGTCATGTTACCTTATCGCAGTAAACAAACACGAAAAAGAAATAATTCCAAAAGCAGCGAAACAATTACGATATAATTTAAAAAAGAAGATGTGGTATGATTTCCAATGAGACAACTATCCACAAGAGACCAAAATGACACAGAAATTAACAACTATAGGTAATTGTACGGCCTTTAACAATGAGCAAAGCCCATACTGCTTATGAATATGAACATACCCTCGAAAAAATTATGATCACATTCAAAGTGCTATTAAAAGAGCATTTGCATTAATCAAGTATTTGCTGGCGTATCCGTATCGACGTATCGTATAACACGTATATGAGTAAAGGATAAATTAAACCAAGTTGGTCCCGATAAAAATATTTTATAGTGCATTTAATTTTGATTGAGATCGGGGTTAAATCATTATTGTAAACAAATCTGTCCGATACGTATACTTCGATCCGTGCACGTATCCAGATACGTGAATAATGCAAATGCTCTAATTGCGACAAATCGAAACGCTTAGTAAATAAAGGCAACAGAAGTATACCGCTGTTCAAAAGTCTTTAATCGATAGTGAGAAAACAAATTTTGGTTTACAAACAAAAACTGAAGTAAACACATCAATTGTAAGAGGAAAACAACGACACAATAGAAACACTAAAGTGAAACAAAAAACACAAAAAAATAGCAGAACAACGCCAATGCAACACACACAAACTCGAACTATAAGTAAACCTTTTACTTGTATTATCATTTATTACTTTCATATAATCAATTGCCAACTCCTCGTAAGTTTCTGAGTTAAGAATGATATATGATGCTTAACACATAACTAATTACACTGTATCAAAGTAAAAAGCTGAAAAGTGCGTTTCTTACAGTTATCTGTCACTAACAATGACTCAAATATGCTAAACAGATCTACATTGATTTGTCAACCTGCTGCAGAGATTTTAGATAAACGATACCAAATAATTATAGACTTTATAGAAATAAGGCATGCAGCAATTTAAAAAGACACTTGGCATTCACACATTAAGACGTTTACGTTTTCATAAATCTTACCGTTAACATGATGACATGTTTTGCTTTCGATAATTATTTATTTTCAAAACAAAACTGTTTTCCTATACGGAACGGACATACATCTGATATGAATAATTTTGCATATGTCAGTGTTTCTCAGGAAAAGCTAAACATAAATGTATGACAAATTGGACAATATTCTGTTTCTTGTTAACAATTCCCACTTTCTAATTGCTTCCAAACAACACCATGCATAATCAAACCATTATTTAGTGTATATAAAACTATAGAAGTCCCCAAAATGACGAACATTACACAATTCAAACAAATTGTTCTTAACCCTCTCCTAAACCGGGACAGAAGATGCCGCATACCATCATTAAAACCAGATTTTAAAACTCAATTGGAATTAGTTGACTCTTCATCGACCGACACAAAACACAAAAACATTTACTTGATAATGACTAATCACTGCAAGCAAAACCAATGCAAGTTATTACTAATAAACAATCTAGGTCTCCAATATAATGTATACGTAAACAAAGCTGTTACAATTCGATTGAATTTTGTTTACAGACGTCATAAATATTCACAGAATTGTATGAATGAGACGTTTGACTGTAAGTTTAAATAGCTGTACTTGTTTTTTGTATCTGTATATTTGTATCTAATAATCAACAAAATCCAAACGATCTTTTAATATTTTGTATAAATAATCTTTTTGAATTTTTTTCGTTCTGGCCTGTCATGTTTTTGTTTTAACATCTTATCAAAAAGTAATATTCAATAGTGGGAAGACCTTAATATAATACAATAGGAAGGACTTAGATCTATCAAGTAGAAGATGGTATATTTCAAATTATGTTAGTTCATATTGAAAAATGCTTTTTAATGAGCCACCAAAGGGGTTTCTGAGTACATTTTAAAGTACCATAAGGGTACAAATATTTGTGCACAGGTTGGATTTTTGTTGCATGATTACATAAGTTGTTTTACGTTTCCCAATTTCAAGTTTTCGCATTCTGATACTTTCATTATCTGCTGAAATCACACATTTCCGTGTGATTTTTAAACAGTAAGCAACGTTTTATTCTTATAAAATAACGATTTTTTTACCTTTCATCAGAACACCAAAAGTTGACTTAAGAATTTATCGGACTTCAAATACTATGACCCCAATAACAAAAGTGTGTTGCTGCATAATAATGATAAATGCATGCACATTATTCACACAAGTATTCAAGTGTAGGAAAATGTGTCAAATGTACTGAGAATTAAGTTAATTAGCGGTAGTTATCCAACGAAACAGAGAAACAATGACACATAGAGGTCAACACTGGAAATTCATAGCAAACTTTTATCGGGATTATGCGAGAAATGATTCTCTTCAGCTTTTACATTCATTTAACATTGGCATCTTTTTTTTCTAAAAACAAAGAAAACACTGATAAAATTTATGACGATTTTCAAGAAGTGTTTTTTGTACTTTTCGTCAAAAAGTTTTTAAAAGTAGGGATTAGGAATGTAATGTCGCTGAGAAAGGATACTTAAACGAGCTGAATTTATAAAACAATATAGATTTTCATGAATGATTTAATGATGTCTTGTGATGAAAATTTTCACAAATGAATCACATTAAATTTTAGTTGTCGATTTTCATTTAATGACAAATTTAAAAGTTAAATCACAAAAAAATTATCTCTGATGAAAATTCAAAACAGAAAGTCCGTAATCACATGGCAAAATCCGAAGCTCAAACACATCTAACGAACATCAACTATAATATTCCTGACTTGGTACAGGCAATTTCCTATGTATAACATAGTTGATTGAACCTGGTTTTATAGCCAGCTAAACCTCTCATTTGTAGGACAGTCGCATCAAATTCCATGATATTGACAGCGATGCGTGAACAAAAAACCCCGGACATAATAGGTAAAAATTTTAAAATACAACAGTCAACATTGTGTTATAAAAAGTAAAATCACAAAAATACTGAACTTAGAGGAAAATCAATTCGGAAAGTCTATAATCACATGGCAAAATCAAATAACAAAACACATCAAAAACGAATGGACAAGAACTGTCACATTCCTGACTTGGTACAGGCATTTTCAAATGTAGAAAATGGTGGATTAAACCTGGTTTTATAGCGCTTACCCTCTCACTTTGATGACAGTCTCATCAAATTTCGTTATATTTACAATGATGCGTTAACTAAACAGACACAGTAAATAAAATAGTCAAAATATGGGTATTGTAGTCATCATCGTGTAACAATTTAAAAACGAACATTTTAACAGTAATGACTAAATAAAATCCATACACATATGTAACAAAGAAGCGCAAAATGGCATATAGACCAATCATATTAGCAAACAAAAAACACAAAATAAAAACCTACAAATTTACCATAGAACAACAACACAATGATGGGATGTATAAGTATAGTTCATGTTACGTCATATATGTAACAAAGAAACTTAAAAAGGTATATAGACAAAGCACATAGTAAATTTCATGTTACATTTATATATATCTAGTCTCTATAGCACGATAAGGTAGCAACAGTTAAGTTCTTGCGTTCTTAAAGGAATTCATGACGTTGTTTTTTAATTGATATTTCATTATTAATTAATCAAATGCTAAAGATTATCTTAATTGGTTGTAAAGGCTCACTCAACACCTAGTTTTAAACAATATATATTGAAGATTTTGAACAAAATCCAAATGATCGTCTGTTTGATATTATTTGTTTACATGACTGTAATGAAAAGATTGACGGACAAATTAAATGTTTAATTATAGCAAATACAACACCGTTATTGCGTTCATGTGTTCTTGACACATTTTAAGATACTATATATTCATGTAAGGTACTTTATTGCTAAAACGTGTTGAATTGGAATTGTGCGTTGTCCCAAATAAAATGAGGTTTTATTTAATATACGGCTGTCAATTTCATCAACATGAATAAAAAATTATAGTAATTACGTCTTTTTTAAATTTTCCAAATTATGATATTCATGTATTTTTACATTAAATACTATTAGTTACAGAGTGTTCAATTGTCCTAAAACGAGAATTTATCGGGTCAATAAAATTTATATCGGGTGAGGCGAAGCCAAACCCGATATGAATTTTATTGACCCGATAAATTCCGTATAAGGACAATTGAACACTGTGTAACGAATTTATCCTGATTTTGTTACATTACATATTATTATATTCAAATTAAATATGAGGACAATATCAACCAAATATATTTTAGATATTGAATCTAAAACTGTGAAAAATTAAAAATATATTAGGATTTTATAAAGCAACTCAAATTTTATTTTTTTTATTAAGTCAATGGTATAAGGGAGATTATTCCTATTGATGTAATAAAAAATTGTACTGAAATTTATTAGGAGAATATCAGCCAATCAAATTGCGAGAAATTACTCTAAATCAGGATAATCTTGTTTATCTTTAATTTTGAATTCAAAGTAAAAGTGTGAGTTATTGTCTCTTAAAATACAGATTAGATGACTACAATCTATATGCCTAAGACTGCGAACACATTTTGAAAATGTGTGTTAAAGAAAATCCACGTTCACGTACTTATAGTAAAGCCTTGCTTTTTAAGAATATTGAACATGATAAGCTTTTCTTTTTGAATTTGATGTATTTTTTTATTGATGTTGCCATTTAAACTCCTTTCTGGTTTTGCTTTTGTTAAAACAATAAAAATCATTTAATGCGTAATATACACCTCATTTCTTGATAAAACAATGTTTTCCAGGCTATTGGGATAGATAAGTATTTTTTTTCATTTTTATAAATTTCCTGTTTACAAAACTTTGAATTTTTCGAAAAACTAAGGATTTTCTTATTCCAGGCATAGATTACCTTAGATGTATTTGGCACAACTTTTTGGAATTTTGGATCCTCAATGCTCTTCAACTTTGTACTTGTTTGGCTTTATAAATATTTTGATATGAGCGTCACTGATGAGTCTTATGAAGACGAAACGCGCGTCTGGCGTACTAAATTATAATCCTGGTACCTTTGATAACTATGTACAACACTGGGTCGATGCCACTGCTGGTGGACGTTTCATCCCCGATGGTATCACCAGCCCAGTAGTCAACACTTCGGTGTAAACATGAATATCAATAATGTGGTCATTTTTATAAATTTCCTGTTAAATATGAGCGTCACTGATGAGTCTTATGAAGACGAAAAGCGCGTCTGGTGTACTAAATTATAATCCTGGTAACTTTGATAATTATTTTTTCAAATAATTCACCATCAATTTATATCAGGATGGTGATATTCTCTCTTCATTGTTCATGTAATCGAGAATTTATTACAATAACGTCATAAATGGATTTCAGCTATTTTTCTTACCACATTCAATATCAATCTATATTTTGTAAACCAAAAAATGTATTTAGATATCAGTTCAACTGATGAGTTTCGCAACAATTAATATGAAATTAGAATCAAAATTCAGAACAGAACAAATAAATAAGCAGATAAGGTTTCGTAAGTACAAATACGAAAAGACTTGTATGAATAGTAAGAAATATCTTTTTTTTTGACCAAATATATATGACAAATATCTAAAACAGAACCTGAAAATTAAAAGTAATTATCTCTATCTAGTAAAGGACTTACATTTTCTTCGTTACTTTTTTCATACTCATTGAACATTGTACACAATCTTTATGATAGACCTTAATGATTATAAGGAAATGATGAATGGTAAAATACGAAGAATTGTAATTCCGCCAAAATATCAAACACAATTGTTAAGATTAAACGATGCATGGTAAATTGGGTTAAATTTTAGTCCGCTTAATGTGTTAAATACTGTTGTTTAAGAAACTAACCTTATACTTAACTGTATTGAAAATTGCGTATTATAATTAACCTGCAAAATGTAGTATTAATACGACTACCTTTTTCAGTGTTGTTTTTTATATACCTCAATAAATGTAGTCTTTTATAATTTATAACAATGAACACTAATGATACCCAAATTCTGTTCTAATAAATCGTCGTACTGAATCAGGGGTAATAATTTGTTCTCCAAGTTCAAATTCAAAATGGGTAAAAAGTACAGGGAGCAGAAGGAGGAGGAGGAGGAGGAGGAGCAACACTGAATCAAAAGATATCAACTATTCATCAATTAAAAATAAGATTCTAGCAATATGAAAGCGAATTTAATCCAAACACTTGTTGAAATAAGGAAACAATCAAAAGTAAATATAAACATAACATACACATTAATATAAAAATCAATAAGTTATCTATAACGTTATTGCAATTGGGTCTCCTATATAGTTTTTGGTTATCAGAAAAATTCACATATATTCGAGTAACCGAATATATTTCGAACCACTATGATAGTGCCTAATGTTTAGTGAACTACACCTCTGATTCTGAAAATGTAATATTTTTGTTCAAATACGATGTAATACAAAACGGGTAATAAATATTAAGGAATCAAATATATTTTAGGTAGTATGCCTTCAAAATGACGATGGATGAATGGTAATGGATATATTTATTAAAAAAATGTAACAAAATTTGCATAGAAGTTATTTAATAATATCATGTAAGACATTTTACGGAAACATGCTATTTCAGAAATGCAGATAAAACGTTGAAAGAAAATCAAATTGCAAGACGGAGCAATATATCATCAAAATGAGGTACATTAATAAATGAGTCTCCTAGGGTTGATATATAATCAAATAAGATTTTCAATTCAATTTTACCGAATAACGTAAGGGTGATCTTGGCATATCAATTTGGAAATCTAACTCATATTTGATGATCTTACATTGGGGGATACATTTGAGACGACGTATGTACTAATAATCTTCATATGTTATAAATTCATCTTTTGAATCATCGTTACAAGAAAAATATTCTTTCTACAACGTGAAACTTTTCTTTTTTCTAATTATGTTTGTCCTGTCTCTAGTTTCTTTTTCCTCCATCTGTTTATAGTCTGATCGGGGTTTCTGTCTAAAATTAACTATGTACGGAATTGATGCTTAAATGCTTATATCATTAATCACGATACAGGTATAAAGTCAAAATCACATATATTAGCTAATTGTCCGTTAAAAGGGGGGGGGGGGTATTTCTATATATCTACCCGCCACCATACATGGAGAACAAGTCAAGATCGCCTTGAAATGTCCATTGTAAAAGTACATGCTCTAATGATATAAATGAAAAAAGCGATACTTTTTTTGTGAATGGTATGCCTCTCAAATACCGTTTCGATCAATAACATCCCCGAAGAAACATTAGTTGTCGAAACGCGGATATGGTGTAAAAATGTTTGCATCTGTTTATTGGTTTCTGTTAAGTATTAAAAGTTATTAAGAACAATGTTGAATGTAGTGATCAATTGTTTTTTCAGTCGACAATGACAGTCATTAGGGTTAACGAACATCCGCAATAAGTAAATTCTGTGAATAAATGCTGTAATACGTCGTATATAATAGTTAAATCAATTAAATGGCGTGCATGATATGAACTGTCCACCTTTGAGAATTTCTCTTGAAATCTTTAAAGTTGACAAAAGCTAGCCTTATCATTCAATTAAGATTGGATTTTAAAATACTTTTCAAATATAACGTTTTACTACTGACCTACATTTTTAGTTTAATAATTGATCAATATGCGTGTATCTGTTGCAATTACTTTTATCGATCACATATTATAATGTACCTTGTCTCATATTAAACACTACACCGACTGAGCTTTTTCTATTATAATCGGAACTTTATGGAATACAAGACAAAAATTGTTAAGGGGGCTTGCGGGTCTAAATCATTTTTTTTTTATTTAATACAGGATTTCGCTATATTTTTCTATAAATGAATTTTATCGCATACTTAATAGAAAAAATAAAACAAAAAAATCGGGTGACCATCATTTACGCTCACAATCTGCATTCGAAAGAAGCTTACATTTTTGTTAATGTCATTTTTTTCTATTGAACTTATAGGAGAAATAGCGGTTATATTGAAATAAAAAAAAGAACTAAATTACAGAAATCGCTTAAATTTTACAATGATTTAGTTTATGTACAGCTAATTCAAAAACAACAATAAGAAATATCTCTTGATATCTTTAAAGTTGACAAAAGCTAGCTTTATCATACAACTAAGATTGAATTTTAAAGTACTTTTCAAATGTTACGTTTTACTACTGACCTACATTTTTGGTTTAACCCATTGTATGCTAGAGGGCCGAATTTGGTTTCCCCGTTTGAATGATTTTCACGTCTCGTATTTTTTGGGTTTCTTTATAGCTTGATGTGCGATGTGAGCCAAAACACCGTTTTGAAGACCGTATTTTGGCCTATAATGGTTAACTTTTATAAATTGTGACTTGGATGGAAATTTTTCTTATTGGCACTAATACTACATCTTCTTGAATATATTATGAACCTACTTCTAATTCGAGATAGTATTTTTTCTTAATTAAATACTGCACTTTGAAAGTTATTTTCATATTTATTTTACTAAAATGTGCTTATTTAAACATTAATTTTAAACTGTTGTCATTTTGTTCCGCGGAGGGTTAAAGACTGTATGGTATCCATTCGTTATCGTTTTGTTTATTTTATAGTTGGGTTACTGTATCATGGGCATGTACCCCCAATCTCCCTTTCTTCAACGTTAGACATAATTTAGTTCAAATTAAAAAAAAAAATAGATGAAACAATATGTTTAACAAATAAAGGCAACAGTGGTATACAGATGTTCAAAAATCGCTAGAAAAAAAATCCGGGTCATACCAAAAGTGGGAACGCATTAAATATGAAGTTTTTTTTTTATCAAAACTTAAATTGGATTATACATATTCCACAGCTTTCAAAAGATTTAAGAAATGTTACCAATTGAATATGACGCCATTTGCAAAATGAGCGGTGACCATCTTGAAAAAAAGATTTTTTTTTATGGCCAGCAGCTGATTTTATTTTTATATCATTTAAACCACCCATATACCAAATTTCATGCTTGTATCACGATTTGCACAATTATGTCCATAATATCTCCCACTATGACAATGCCTGTATCAAGTCAAGATTATCACAGTTGTTTTTTTATTCGTTTGATGTGTTTTATCATTTGATTTTGCCATTTAATTAGCGACTTTCGGTTTTGTATTTTCCTTGGAGTTCAGTACTTTCGTGATTTTACTTTATACATGTTAGGAACACACTCAAAATATTAATTAAACAGAGTTCTAATTTCCCTGTAAGTTGCACATTTTTTTTATTTATCTAAGTACAAGGGCAATAACTATAAAAAGCTCTTTCTGGTTGTTTTTTTTAATAATATCTCTAGAGAAATGAAAGTAAAGCAGTGTGATTTCCATTATTATTTATATTTTCAAGGCATAACTCATTTGCAATATTTGATCAGAATTTTTTTTCGAAAGTGCCAAATACATTGCTGATAAAAACCTACGATATATCTTCATATAATTCTGACAAGAGTTGAACACATAAGAGCGATAACCTTGCCATTTTTCATATATTGAATATTTTCAAAGGACATAACTCTTTCAAAATCATTGATTGGTATTGATATTTGAACTGTTCAAGAACATTTTTTTTATATTTAGATCTAATTTAAGTTTTAAAAACATCGGGCAAGAGTTGACACTATAGAGTGCTCATATGGAAATTTAGCATATGATTAGTATACCCATGGGGCATAACTCGTTTAAAAATAATTGATCGGTACTAGTTTCAAATTGTCCAAATTAGTCCAAGACATTACTAATAAAAACCTATAATTAAAGTTTCAGAAAATTGGATCTAAAACATAACAATTGTAATCACAACCATGACGAATTTCCAATACCTCAACTGAACCATAACAATTGCTTAACCAAACAATACCAATTTCGACCTTTGGTTATCCTGCGTTAATTTCTTAAAACAACAATCTCAATTTTGATAGTTTGACTTACAATATAAATTCAAACATATAATTTGCTTTTTATTTGATCAATTGTAAAATAACTGTGGCAATCGTTCTGGGAATTAACATAACTTATCCATGACCAACTTAAACAAACTATGCCATAATTACTGTACAAAACGGTCCTCGATATGAAGACCCTACTACCCGTGTTTATTATTACCGTGATTAACAAAAAAACAGTACTATCTAAAGACATTTTGCTTTTTTGACGAAACCAATTCGTTTGCAAACCTGATAACAAATATTTTTGTCTTTAAGAAGAAACCATTTTTAGAAACTTTGTTCAAACGTAAATGTTCCTACATATCGGTTTCTATTTACACATCTGATAAGAACGGAAAAATCAGTTCTTCATAACAACAAAACTTTTTTCAGGAAATGTTACCAAATGTAAGTGTTACTACATATAATAGTTAATTTTCAAATCGGATAGAAAATCTTTTCAAATAGCACTTCGAAATTGAATTTGTTTGTAAGGTCAAGTACAATGTACTTCAAAGTATTTAAGGATGAGATTCAAAGGAGAATTATCAAACTAGACATACTTAACATCGAATGAAATTGGGTTAATTTTTAAGATAAATGTTATAATAGTGGACAATTGCACGCACATAAATTCCAATTTGCCATCTTATCAAAACAACAATAAGATTGTGGTGAATGTGAAAATTTATATCCTATCTTTGAAATAATTGATTTAATATTTGAAATGCCCAAATTCCATGTCATTTATACAAAATGTAGATATAAAGAATCCGTATTTTATGTATTATTTTATGTATTCGATCTCAATCTTATCAAAACAACAATAAGACCTAAATTTGAAATCAGTGATTCAACATTGATGTCAAAATTCCATGTTCTTTACTTGAAATGTAAATATGAGGACTCTATATTATATGTATTCATCCTCAATCTTAAAAAACTGTTGACATATATATTTTAAGTATGTAGGAACAATTTGTCAAATAAAACTGTAACGCTAACATTTCTATGATGAGACTAGGTTTGAAAGAGTGAACTTTTAAGTACAGCTCTTTGTAAGAACCAGGCAGAGTGCGATACATGATGGTTTCAGATTTTATCTATAATTGGCCTAGTAGAAGCAGTAAATAAATATTGCTCAAAAAAAAATTTAAGTGGGAAAATATGAGTGGTTGCCATGGTAACGGACACTCTATTTTTTGGTCGTTAAGCTTGGTAAAATCTTTCAAAAAACAGCTAAATCACCACAATTCAGAGCCTGCTTATGAATAGAATCATGCATTTTTCATTAATGTTCAAATCTAACATTGATAGAACTTGGTTTAAGCTTCATTTGAGTGAAGATTGCATGTCAACCAAATTTATAATTTTTTTGAAAATTTTTGCAAAAAAATGCATATTTTCAACATTTCTGAAATTGGGATTTTTCCGAAATTAACAAATTTTCTCAGGTGTTTTTCAAAAAAGTGCAAATGTGTACAGAATAGTTAGCACTGTAGTTATGAAGTTTGGATACTACTTTACCAAATTGAATAGAAAAATGCGTGGGATTTTCTTCAGTTTTATCACCATAGCAACCGATTTTTTCCTTGATAACGGAGTTTTATTTGTAGAATATTGCAGTTTAAGAGCTTAAATGTCTTGGATTTTTTCATAACCGATAAGAAAATACATAAAAACTTTAAATTACTATCATCAAGTGTTGTTGACTTCAATTGTTACCACAGAAACACATATTAACCATAGCAACATCCACTCTGAAACTGCATAAAAAGAAATTTATGTAAAAAATACATAAATAGAGATTGTTTATTTTCAAATTGGAACATGACTGCATGCTTTGCTTCACTCAGTCTTGTTTGTTTTTTTTCCTTCAGATTTTTCAATAAATGTAATATATAATGTAAAATTGGGATTAGAAGGTAAAAAAGGGGGGGGGGGTAGGTTCATTTTTTTTTAAGAAATCATACATGAAGATTTTTGAAAAGATAACGTTTGGTCGGCGAGCCTGATTATAAATAGAATCATTTTTTTCTCTCAGAAAGGAGTAGGTTCAGTAAGACCCCTTTTTGGCCCCAAAATATAGCAGTTTTACAAAATTTTTAAAATGTAAACTTTTAGTTATTTAATGGACAGTAGAATGCTTCTGCTTCATAAATATTGGCTGTTTTTGACAAAACAATGCACATATATCGGGTACTAGCACCAATAAGCCATGCTAAATTACTGAAATATTCATAATTCTAGAATTTTAGTTAAATTTTAGACGGTTTCCGTGTAAAACCAAAGTGGCCGCATTCGTGTTCATCTTAAATATTGGAATGTAAGTTGTATTTGATGATAATACATAACATATACATAAAGGTTGAGGATGAACACGGATGCGGCCACTTTCATTTTTGACTAAAACCATCTGAAAAGTGACGTTTTTCAGCATATTTGGTAGATTTTTCATATTTAAACTTGAATCGGAACGTAATTAATGACTAAATTAGTTAAAATCTTTCCCATAAATTAATTGAATCAAATGAAATAGACACTTAAGTGTTTATAAAGTGGTCAAAATCTTTCGTCAGATGAATCTGAAATTTGAGGCCAAAATCGGTGCTTACCGGACCTACTCCTTTCTTATATAACATCGATATAACTTGGTTTTAGCTTCAGAGCTAAGTTAAGGTACATTGTAGTTGTCATGTTTTGGGATTTTTGTCAGATTTTGGGAAACCTCAAGTTTTATTCATTTGAATGCCTAAAGAATAAATTTGTTAGGGTTCTGCGAAACCCAGTGTCTTGGCTACTTTTGCTGTAAATCGCAGGCTCAACAGAAATGAGGAAAAAAATCGGTAAAAATATTCCTTTTGATACTATCTTTTGATTGTAAGAAGCTTCTGTCCAAGTTTGGTAAAAATCCAGGATAGTTTATGAATCTAATAGATGTTTTAAAAACTTTTACTGCAGACTGTATGTCATGTTAACTGGAAGAAAATCTAAGTCCATTTAAAAGTAAAATACGGAATTACAAAATTTACTTCTTGATACTATCTTATGATCATAAATAAGCTTCTGTCCAAGTTTGGTACAAACCCAGCATGCCCAGGATAGTTTGAGAAAGTTATTAAAATTTTAAAAACTTTAACCACAGAGTAAATGTAATGTTTCCCCGCAGAAAAAAATAAGTCCATTTATAAGTAAAATACGGAAAAAAATAGAATTTTATTTTTACAAAATTTACTTCTGGATACTATCTTATGATCATTGGTATCTTGTAGAGAGTTGACTTATTAACAATTATACCACATCTTAAGATCAAATGGTCACTTTTAGAAATTTCTTTATAGTTTTATTTAAAAAAAACCAACAACATTCAAACTTGATCTCTGTTTTGTGGTAATAAGCATTGTGTATACATGTTTCCTAAGATTTGATTGAGGCAAACTATAATTGCAAAGTAGAAACCAACTTTGTGACGACTAATGTGCTGACGGACATGGATTGAACCTACTACAACGCCCCCTCCCCCCTCCCAAATTGAGGCGCGACCATAAAAGTGTTTATTTTAGTTTTTGCCATTGTACCTTGAATCGATCAAATGTGTGCACAACGCGTGGGACATCGGAAATTTATTCTTTTTTTACACATGGGACACTAAAGTCTTGTATTCATGAATGATTACAACTTGTTGGGACTAGAAAACATTGATAATTACAAAGAAAAATAACATTGGTATGTACTGCGCTGTTTGTAGTGATAAGACCATGTGTGGAATTTGTCTTCAAATTATTACTGATATTAATCTTGTATTTATGCAAATATTCTCAGCTTAGTGGTTTCATTCCAAATCTCGGGATTAATGCAGTCTTTTATAAAAGTTACAGAGACAAATACAGAAAATAGGGGCGTAATTCATGTAAAGGTTAAAAAAACGTTGAGAATAGCAAAATATTTTTTTTGAAATTTGAACCTATAAGAAGATGCTCCGCAGGGAGCAGCTTAATACGACCACAGAGTTCGAACCCTGAACATTGGGCAAGTATGGACACAACATTCAAGCTTGATACAGCTCTGAATTTGGATTGTGATTAAATAGTTGACACAACAAAGGTTGAGAACTTAAACTTAAAAGCTTTAAATTTTAAATTGGACATTACCTATTATGGTCCAATATCCAAAATCAAAATACATGGTTAGATTCAGCATATCAAAGAACCCCAAGAATTCAATTTTTTATGAAATCAAATAAACTTCAATTTTGGACCCTTTAGACCTCAATGTGGACCAATTTGATAACCGGTCCCAAACATCAAAAATCTAAATACATGATTAGATTAAGCATATATCAAAGAACCCCAAATATACGATTTTGTTGAAATCAAACAAAGTTTAATTTTGAACCCCAATTTTGACCAACTTGAAAACTGGGCCTATAATCAAAAATCTAAGTACATGTTTAGATTCAGCATATCAAAGAACCACAAGGATTCAATTTTTGTTGATATCAAACAAAGTTAAATTTGGACCATAATTTGGACAAACTTGAAAACTGGGCACATAATGAACAAGAGGCTCTCAAGAGCCTGAATCGCTCACCTTAAATGTTTTGCTTAAATCTTCTATCAATGATTATTTTTGGTTTCAATTTATATAAATGGTTCTTCAATTCTGTCATATCTTCTTCAAAAGCAAAAACAAGAGTGGACACACTGAAATGTCTCGTTTGTCTCGTGTTCATAATATAATTTATGATGAAAGTATGTAAAAACATTGTATACCCCAAGCATTACATTATTGCTGTTTACAGTTTATCTACATCTATAATAATATTCAAGATAATAACCAAAAACAGCAAAATTTCCTTAAAATTATCAATTCAGGGGCGGCAACCCAACAACGCATACACACACACACAAAACAAGATATAATGTTATCGGAATCTTGAACTTATGAGATGTATGTAGAACGACGCATAGTAAGGAATAATTCATAATTGATACAATTATTTTGCTTGATAATTTTGATATGATAATCTTGCCGGAAATAGCATAATTATTTTACTGGGATTAGCACAATTATAACTTAGCAGATGTAATTTCGGGATAGTAGTACAACAAAGGAGTTATTAATGATATGTTAATAGCTACATGTATATTTAAAGATGATTCCACTATACTGGACTTCTGATATTAGCGATCAACAATTGACTATTATTTTTTTTTAAGTCACCACCAACTTAAAATGTGTTCAATTTGCCTGTCCGTCTATCCGTCCGTCAATCACACTTAAGTTTCAGTTTAGAAATGCTTTGACCAAATGATTCTATTATTGGTTTGTTAATATTATGTTACAGGTCAATTTTGTGATTTATGCTGGAAGAACATCTTATACGGGTGTGTGCCATAAGAAATTAAGAATTTTCTTACAATTGTTAGGGCCATATCTATCTTGCCTTGCCATAAGCCAGGTTGGCCCACTTATTGTAAACCCATGAAGTTCATCATCTGCTAACTTCCAAAAATTGATAATCAGATGATGAACTCGGAACAAAGTCCGACCAAATGCAATTATCTTTTTAAGTATCTACTTGTATGCAACATTTTAAAAAATCAACATACCCCCTACCCCCTCCCCCCTCCAACCCAAATGTTACATTATATATTACATTTATTGAACAATCTGAAGGAAAAAAACCCAGACAAGACTGTGAGTGAAGCAAAGAATGAAGCCATATTCCAATTTGAAAATAAACACCCTCTATTTATGTATTTTTTTACATAAATTTCTATTTTTGCAGTTTTTAAGTGGATGTTGCTATGGATAATATGTGTTTCCGTGGTAACAATTGAAGTCAACAACACTTGACGATAGTAATTTAAAGTTTGTGTTGGCTTTTAAGTATTTTCTTATTGGTTATAAAACAATTCAGGACATTTAAGCTCTAAAACTGCAATATTCTGCAAATAAAAACTCTGTTTCCAAGGACAAAATCGGTTGCTATGGTGATAAAACTAAAAAAAATCCCACGCATTTTTCTATTTAATTTGGTAAAGTAGTATCCAAACTTCATTACTACAGTGCTAACTATTCTGTACACATTTACACTTTTTTTTTAAAACACCTGAGAAAATTTGTTAATTTCGAAAAAATCCCAATTTCAGAAATGTTGAAAATATGCATTTTTTCGTAAAATTTTTCAAAAATATACAAACTTGGTTGACATGCAATCTTCACTAAAATGAAGCTTAAACCAAGTTGTATAAATGTTACATATGAACATTAATGAAAAATGCATGATTCTATTCATAATCAGGCTCTAAAATGTGGTGATTTAGCTGATTTTTGAATGATTTTACAATGCTTAACAACCCAAAAATAGTGTGTCCGTTACCATGGCAACCACTCATATTTTCACACTCAAAATTATTTTTTGAGCAGTATTCATTTATTGCTTCCATTAGTCCAATTATAGATAAAATCTGGAACCCCCCATATATCACATGTATATGGCACTCTGCCTGGTTCTTATAAAGAGCTGTACTTAATACGTTATATATCATAATTAGTGGTAACAAATGCATGCAAAAAGTTAATGAAGTTCATAAAAACTTTTAAAAAACAAGTAATTATCTAATTTAGTCATTTAGCATTTTTATATCTGTATTTACTTACTTCTTGTTCGTGGCGTTGGTTTTTCACAATGAACTTATCATAAAAGTCCTTACATTTGTATATTATAAACTAATTGTTTTAAATTATAGAAGTGTCAAATAAACGTCTTTTGTCATTATTAAGAAATGAGTAAAATGCTGGTATTACATTTTTTTTAAAAAAACTAGAATTTGAATTAACATGTTTAACATATTAGAGATTTGAAAGATTGGTCATTTGTTCAAGCTATAATACAATATAAAGGAGACATTTGTACATATATAAAATACAATTTGCCAACTACTCAAAAACAACAATATGACCGTGTATAATGTGATAATTTTTATCCGAAATTTGAAAACATTGAACAATATGGATGTCTAAATTCCATTCTTTACTTGAAATGTAAATATGAGGATTCTTTATTATATGTATTCATTCTCAATCTTCAAAACTGTTATACTTATCTTAATTTTGTATGAACAATTTGTCAATTAAAACTGTAACTCTTACATTTGTATGATGAGACAAGGTTTGAAAAGGCTAAATTATGTTTTATATCATAATTAGTGTTAACAAATGCAGGCAAAATAGAAAATGAAGTGCAACAAACTTTCAAAAAAAGAACTAATTATCAAATTTAGTCTTTAAGCGTTCTTATATATGTTTGTACTTACTTCTTGTTCGTAACATTTTTTTTTTCAAAATAAACTTATCATAAAAGTCTTTACGTCTTTATATTATCACATGATTATAAACTAATTGTTTAAAATTGTTGAAGTGTCAAATAAACGTATTTTTCATTTCCAAAAAACGAGTAATATGCTGATATTACAAAATGTTTTAAGGAACAAGTATTTGAATTTAACATGTTTAACATATTTAAGAGATTAAAGACAAGTTATTTGTTCAATGTATCATATAATATTCTGTACAACAATAGTTACTAAGAATTTAAAGTATGCGCTTTGTTTATAACAGTGACACCCTGCATTGAGTGCTCTTGCACCTACATGTACGAAAAGGTTATACATTGGATTGGTAATTTGCTCTTATAATTAGGTTATAAATCATCCGTCATGCAAAATATTCAAACCCTGAAAGTTGATTGAATATGAAATTTAGAAATTGAAACAAATTATTCACGACAAAAAAAATTTTACAATGTTAACAGCAATGTCTTACAAAGACGATATTCGCCACTGTTTTTATGTTGTATAGGATTTTTTAGAACTTTTTGGCAATGAATGAAAATATATTATACAACTTCTAATAAAAATGCTTTATGTTAAAGAAGTACTTAAATGATGTTTGATCTAGTGATACAAGAGTAAGCCATTTTAATTTTGATATACTGAGCGTTATTTAGATTGCGATTAAAGAAAAAACAGTTATCTTTTTGAGACATCACAGCCTTCGATGTTTTAACACTGGTGGACAATACTTCCCCTCCAATGATTTGCAGTTAAAGTACAATTTGCTAATAATATTTCCCTTTCTTTATTAATTTTTTTTTTACTACATCAGCAACACAGGAATTTATTTAATCGTTTTTTATCCATGTCAATTTGCAAATATGGTAGCAGACGGCAGTTCACAATATACATTTCTTTTATGTTCAGCAACAAACATTTAGGAATAAAAGTTGAAATTCGAAAGGCTGTAATTGAACAGTACAAAACTCATAGCAGACATAAAGGGAATGGGTTACAGTTAGAAGAAACATGTGGATAAAGCTTCTGTGAATGTTCATGTGTCATCTATTTCAACCATATAAATATCACGTAGAACTAGGTACCTTTTTTGAATTTTGATATTAACACAAAAAAGAATTTATAGAATTTGGGAAGATTCTAAGAAAGTGCTTGTTAAACATTTCGTAATAAAGTTCCGAGAAAAATGTGGGCGAAGCGACGGTTTTTGGTAAATGACGCAAATTACTTCTTTTTTTTTAGTAAGCATATTTTTAATTACTGTTTTCGGCACTCATATATATCATGATGAACGATTAGATAATGTCTAGCGATGACAATGTACACAAATGAAATGATTAAGTGGTCGTTTCAAACTATCAATTCAGTGACAAATTGTATTATCAGGTTACATTTATATGTCTCACCTGAGTATGGACGATTGAGTTTCAAAATTAAAGTTCTTGCATACTGATTGACATTCTTTATTCTTTCACAAAAGATTAACTTTAAAACATATTATTTCATTGAGGCATTCAATACACATTGGCTCCCTCTTATATTTAGAATTATGCGTAAAGTGATATTACTCATGAACCATACATAATACAGACCTAGGGTCTTTTGATTTGGGATCCTATGTTTATGACCTTGAAATTGAGGTCAAGGTCATAGGTAAATTGGACGTTCTAGATTGTGACCTTTGATGGAAATTCATTTTTATACATCATAAAGCCATAGGAACTGACATTTTCAACTGAATCTTTATATTTTCATATCAAAATACATCCTTATTGGTTGAAAGACCTTCAATTGTTCTTTGAACAATTGGTTTTTAATTATGATTATTATTATTTTTTTTATTTTTTTTCTTCCGCCAACTTTTATTTCCCTCACTGTTTTTTTGTTTCACAAGATGTCGCTTAAACCTTTACCTTGTAAGAGTTATCTCCCCAAACACTGTTTTTCTTGTGGCCACTACTACTTCGCAACCGTATAAGAAACCGACAAATTTATTTTTCCAAATTGCTCGTTATATCCTTAGGATGTTCTGTTTCATTTCAACGGAAGCTATCCGGAGACTCCATATGAGAGTTATCCCCCCTTTTATATATGATATCAGTGATATGCATTTCTAACTGGTAAACTATAAGCGATAGAGACCTAGGGTCTTTTGATTTAAGATCCTTGGTCCAAAAAAATGAAAATTAGGTCAAGGTCAAAGGTCAAGGTCAAATTCTTAATTTTGATTTTGGCTTATTTTCACCTTTTTTCATTAACCTTATAAGATATCGACAATTTTTTTTTACTAAATTGTTAGTTGCGACATGTCGTAACTTATAAATTTTGGTTGCGAGGGTGCAATAAAACAATAAAAGGGAGTTTTCGCCCCTCTTATATTAAGAATTATGCGTAAAGTGATTTTACTCATGAACCATACATATTAAGGAACTAGTGTCTTTTTATTTGAGATGTTTAGTCTATGACCTTGAAATTGAGGTCAAGGTCATAGGTTAATTGGACGTTCTAGATTTTGACCTTTGCTTAAAATTCATATTTATACATCATTAAGCCATAGGAACTGACATTTTCAACTGAATTTTAATATTTTCATATCTAAATAGATCCTTATTGGTTGAAAGACCTTCAATTGTTCTTTGAACAATTGGTTTTTAATTAGGTGTTTCAACCTTTCAGGTGAAAGACCTATAGGGTTTGTTCTGATTATTATTATTATTATTATTAGGTCTTTCCACCTTTCCGTGGAAAGACCTATTGAATTTGTTCTGATTATTATTATTTTTTTTTTCTTCCGCCTAAATTTTTTTCTTGTGTAGTATTGTTGTTTAATAACTTGTCGCTTAGATATTTGGAATATGCTATCGTATAGTTTATACGCTTCAAAAATTTACAACCGCATAACAAAATACTTTTCGTTGTATGAGTTATCTCCCCGAAAACTGTTTTTCTTGTGGCCACTACTCCTTCGCAACCGTAAAAGATTACGACAAATTTATTTTACAAAATTGCTCGTTACATCTTTAGGATAAGAATATTCATTTGGACCTAATCTATACGAAAACTCCATATGAGAGTTATTCCCCTTTTTTATTTGATTCAAGTGATATGCATTTTCAACTGGTAAACCATAAGTGATAGAGACCTAGGGTCTTCAGATTTGAGGTCCTTGGTCCAAAAAAAGAAAATGAGGTCAGGGTCAAAGGTCAAGGTCATATTCTAAATTTTGATTATGTCTTATTTTCACTAATTTTCAAGTACCGTATGACATATCGACAAATAATTTTTCATAAATTGTTAGTTGCGACATGTCCTTACTTGTATATTTTGGTTGAAAGGGTGCGCATACAATAAATGGGAGTTTTTGTCCATCTTACATTTAGAATTACGCGTGAAGTGGTATTACTCATTAACCAAACATATTAAAGACCTAGGGTCTTTTGATTTAAGGTCCTTGGTTTGTGACCTTGAAATTGAGGTCAAGGTCATAGGTTAATAAGACGTTCTAGATTTTGACCTTTGCTTTAAATTCATATAAATACATCATAAAGCCATATGAACTAACATTTTAAACTGATTTTTCATATTTCAATATCAAAATAGATCTTTACTAGTGGAAAGACATTCAATTGTTCTCTGAACAATTGGTTTTTAATTATTATTATTAGGTCTTTCCACCTTTCCGTGGAAAGACCTATTGAATTTGTTCTGATTATTATTATTATTATTTTTTTTTTTTTTTTTCTTCCGCCTAATTTTTTTACTTGCGTATTATTGATGTTTCAAAAGATGTCGCTTAGATATTTGGAATATGGTATCGTATAGTTTATACGCTTTAAAAATTTACAACTGCATAACAAAATACTTTACGTTATAAGAGTTATCTCCCCAAACACTGTTTTTCTTGTGGCCACTACTCCTTCGCAACCGTTAAAGATTACGACAAATTTATTTTACCAAATTGCTAGTTACATCTTCAGGATTAGGATATTCATTTGGACCGAAGCTTTATGGAGACTCCATATGAGAGTTATTCCCCCTTTTCCATTTAATTAAGTGATATGCATTTCTAAATGGTAAACCATAAGTGATAAAGACATAGGGTCTTTAGATTTGAGGTCCTTGGTCCAAAATAATAAAAATGAGGTCAAGGTCAAAGGTCAAGGTCATATTCTAAATTTAATAGATTTTGGCTAATTTTCATTTATTTTCAAATACCTTATGACATATCGACAAATAATTTTTCATAAATTGTTAGTTGGGACATGTCCTTACTTGTATATTTTGGTTGAAAGGGTGTGCAGACAATAAATGGGAGTTTTTGCCAATCTTACATTTAGAATTACGCGTAAAGTGATATTACTAATAAACCAAACATATTAAAGACCTAGGGTCTTTTGATTTAAGGTCCTTGGTTTGTGAACTTGAAATTGAGGTCAAGGTCATAGGTTAATATGACGTTCTAGATTTTGACCTTTGCTTTAAATTCATATACATACATCATAAAGCCATAGGAACTAACATTTTAAACTGATTTTTCATATTTCAATATCAAAATAGATCTTTACTAGTGGAAAGACCTACAATTGTTCTCTGAACAATTGGTTTTTAATTATTATTATTTTTTTTTTTTTCTTCCGCCAACTTTTTTTTCCTTCGCTGTTTTTTTGTTTCACAAGATGTCGCTTAGATATTTGGTATATGATATCAAACAGTTAATGCGCTTCTGAAACTGACACCGCGTAACAAAAACCTTTACCTTGTAAGAGTTATCTCCCCAAACACTGTTTTTCTTGTGGCCACTACTACTTCGCAACCGTATAAGAAACCGACAAATTTATTTTTCCAAATTGCTCGTTATATCCTCAGGATGTTCTGTTTCATTTCAACGGAAGCTATCCGGAGACTCCATATGAGAGTTATCCCCCCTTTTATATATGATATCAGTGATATGCATTTCTAACTGGTAAACTATAAGTGATAGAGACCTAGGGTCTTTTGATTTAAGATCCTTGGTCCAAAAAAATGAAAATTAGGTCAAGGTCAAAGGTCAAGGTCAAATTCTTAATTTTGATTTTGGCTTATTTTCACCTTTTTTCATTAACCTTATAAGATATCGACAATTTTTTTTTACTAAATTGTTAGTTGCGACATGTCGTAACTTATAAATTTTGGTTGCGAGGGTGCGTAAACAATAAAAGGGAGTTTTCGCCCCTCTTATATTAAGAATTATGCGTAAAGTGATTTTACTCATGAACCATACATATTAAGGAACTAGTGTCTTTTTATTTGAGATGTTTAGTCTATGACCTTGAAATTGAGGTCAAGGTCATAGGTTAATTGGACGTTCTAGATTTTGACCTTTGCTTTAAATTCATATTTATACATCAATAAGCCATAGGAACTGACATTTTCAACTGAATTTTAATATTTTCATATCTAAATAGATCCTTATTGGTCGAAAGACCTTCAATTGTTCTTTGAACAATTGGTTTTTAATTATTATTATTTTTATTTTTTTTCTTCCACCAACTTTTTTTTCCTTCACTGTTTTTTTGTTTCACAAGATGTCGCTTAGATATATGGTATATGATATCGAACAGTTAATGCGCTTCTGAAACTGACACCGCGTAACAAAAACCTTTACCTTGTAAGAGTTTTCCCCCCGAACACTGTTTTTCTTGTGGCCACTAAGGCTTCGCAACCGTAAAAGAAAGCGACAAATTTATTTTTCCAAATTGCTCGTTATATCCTCAGGATGATCTGTTTTATTTTGACCGAAGCTATCTGGAGACTCCATATGAGAGTTATCCCCCCTTTTATATATGATATAAGTGATTTGCATTTCTAACTGGTAAACCATTAGTGATAAAGACCTAGGGTCTTTAGATTAAAGATCCTTGGTTCCAAAAAAATGAAAATTAGGTCAAGGTCAAAGGTCAAGGTCAAATTCTAAATTTTGATTTTTGCTTATTTTTACTTATTTTCAATTACTTTATAAGATTTCGACAAAATATTTTTACTAAATTGTTAGTTGCGACATGACGTAACTTATAAATTTTGATTGGAAGGGTGCGTAGACAATAAATGGGAGTTTTTGCCCCTCTTATATTTAGAATTATGCGTAAAGTGATATTACTCATGAACCATACATAATACAGATCTGGGGTCTTTTGATTTGGGATTCTTTGTTTATGACCTTGAAATTGAGGTCAAGGTCATAGGTTATTTGGACGTTCTAGATTTTGACCTTTGCTCGAAATTCATATTTATACATCATAAAGCTATAGGAACTGACATTTTAAACTGAATCTTAATATTTTCATATCAAAATACATCCTTATTGGTTGAAAGACCTTCAATTGTTCTTTGAACAATTGGTTTTTAATAATTTTTATTTTTTTTCTTCCGCCAACTTTTTTTTCCTTCGCTGTTTTTTTGTTTCACAAGATGTCGCTTAGATATTTGGTATATTATATCGAACAGGTAATGCGCTTCTGAAACTGACACCGCGTAACAAAAACCTTCACCTTGTAAGAGTTATCTCCCCAAACACTGTTTTTCTTGTGGCCACTAAGGCTTCACAACCGTATAAGAAACCGACAAATTTATTTTTCCAAATTGTTCGTTAAATCCTCAGGATGTTCTGTTTCATTTTGACCGAAGCTATCCGGAGTCTCCATATGAGAGTTATCCCCCCTTTTATATATGATATAAGTGATATGCATTTCTAACTGGTAAACCATAAGTGATAGAGACCTAGGGTCTTTTGATTTTAGATCCTTGGTCCAAAAAAATGAAAATTAGGTCAAGGTCAAATTTTAAATTTTGATTTTTGCTTATTTTCACTTATTTTCAATTACTTAATAAGATTTCGACAAATTATTTTTACTAAATTGTTAGTTGCGACATGTCGTTACTTATAAGTTTTGGTTACAAGGGTGCGTAGACAATAAATGGGAGTTTTCGCCCTTCTTATATTTAGAATTATGCGTAAAGTGATATTACTCATGAACCATACATAATACAGACCTAGGGTCTTTTGATTTGGGATCCTTGGTTGATGACCTTGAAATTGAGGTCAAGGTCATAGGTTAATTGGACGTTCTAGATTTTGACCTTTGCTTGAAATTCATATTTATACATCATTAAGCCATAGGAACTGACATTTTCAACTGAATTTTAATATTTTCATATCTAAATAGATCTTTATTGGTTGAAAGACCTTCAATTGTTCTCTAAACAATTGGTTTTTAATTATTATTTTTTTTTTCTTCCGCCTAATTTTTTTCCTTCGCTGTTTTTTTTTCGCAAGATGTCGCTTAGATTTTTGGAATATGATATCGAACAGTTTATACTCTTTTGAAACCAACTCTGCTTAACCGAATACTTTCCCAAATAAGAGTTATCTCCCCGAATACTGTTTTTCTTGTTATCTCTAAGGCTTCGCAACCGTATATTCTTTGCGCATGCCCAGAAAAACTAGTGGCAATGTTTAAACCAGCGCAAAATTGTTAATATTTATGAAACTGAAGACCTTACCTTCGTAAATCTGATGAAGAGATCATGCAGAAATATAATTTGAACAACATAGTAAACAATCTGTCATTATATCTTGATATTTAAAAGACTTTAAGTTTGAATACACAGCGATCAAACTCTACTCGCTACTACTCGAGACACGAACCTTACTTCCGATGTAAACATAAACACTGAGGACCAACTTATTCCATTTTTTACCTTTCAAGATGATGTTTTACTAAGTATGTGTTTTTATACTAACTGTATCATTACATCAGCAAACAGAGCAGCTTAGGTTTAACAATTTTAATGTAGTGCCACATTTTAACATTATTTCTGACATATTTTACTGTCAAAACTCGACAGGCACGTTCAACGTAACCCTAGCGAACGACCTAGATATTGAATTTCACTTCATGATTTTTTATCACATAAAACACAGCAGGTGATGCCCACCATCTATCCCAGTTGAGTTTAAACAACGACATCACAGTCTTCTGATACTTCTCGTTATAAGTGGTGATATTTCACTCAACCCAGGACCAGCTAAACATCCATGTGGTCACTGCTATAAAGCAGTTGCGAAAAACCACCGTGCAGTATTATGTGAGGCTTGCAACTACTGGTGGCACATTAAATGTGCCAATATTTCACCTACCAGTTACAATGATCTATGTAACTCTGAAGAACCGTGGTTATGCAATGACTGTAATTCATTTTTTGATATTTCCTTACAAAACTCTACATGAATGAACACTAGCAACTCATCGTCATCTTCAGAAAGTTCAGGGTCTGACATCTTCACTGAACTTAGAGAAGCTAGGAAAAAGCATATAAACAACTTTCATATATGCCATTTAAACATTAACAGTATGCGGTACAAGTTTGATGAACTTAAACCAATTCTACTTGATAAAATTGTTGACTGTCTGATTATTTCTGAGACCAAATTAGACTCTTCTTTTAAAGACTCCTTATGTGAAGTCGATGGGTATAAACTACAGCGAAGAGACCGTACTGACCATGGAGGAGGTATAGCTTCTTTCATGCGAGCTGACATACCAGCCAGAAGAAGACTTGACATTGAATGTAAGACTCTTGAAAACATTGTATATGAGATTACTCTTGATAAAACTAAATGGTTAATTTATGCTTTTTATCGTCCACCATCAATGGCGAATAATATTTTTTATGACTCCATAAATATACTATTAGATAAAGGTTCCAAATTTATAGAAAATTATATGGTTATTGGTGATCTTAACTATGATTTTATGGTTAAAAGCAAATCACAAATATTGGAGGATATATGTGACATTTTTGATCTGTCAAATATAGTGAAAAAACCTACATGCTATATGAAAGGGTATGAACCATCACTTGTAGATGTTATTCTTACAAACAGATAACTCTTTGTTTCAAAACACTGAATTTTAACACTGGTGTTTGTGATTGTCATCATATGATATCTACTTTTATAAAAGGTCATACACCTAATTGTGTAAACATTAAGACACAATACAGAAGTTTTAAATCTTTTAATGTTGATAATTATATTAATGATCTTGATAATATAAATTTTTTACATGATTCAGGTGAATGTATAGATGATATAAATTTGGTATATAATGATTTTGAAACAAAAGTCTCTGATGTGATAAATTGTCATGCACCAATGAAATACAGATACCCTAGAAAAAACTCAGTACCATATATGAACAGAGAACTAAGAAAAGCTATTTTTCACAATCAAATGCTGAGAACAAAATTTGAAAAATACAAAACAAGCAAAACTTGGGAAGCATATAGAAGACAAAGAAATATGGTCACAAAATTAAAAAGAAAATCAGTGAACATTTATTTTCAAGAAAGATGTGCTGGAGGACAAAAATCAAAACACTTTTATAGCACAGTCAAACCATTTTTATCTAAAAAATCTACCTGTAGCCAACAAAAATATGTATTTGTGGATGATAATAAAATTTTAAACGACACTAAAGATGTCTGTGACAATTTTAATACTTTTTTTGTTAATGTTGCCAATGACATAGGCAAAGGTACTATTTTTGAAGAAAAAACACATCCGAGTATTTTAAAAATTAAATCTCAGATACAACATGATAAACCTTTTGATTTTAAACCTATACATGTTGACACAGTAAACAAACTTGTGAAAAAGATCAATATAAAAAAAGCTACTGGCGTAGATCAAATATCATCTAAACTACTACGAGCTGGTGCACCAGTACTCAACAAACACATAACAACATTAATAAATAACACCATAGAGTCCAGTGTGTTTCCCAACAGACTCAAAGAAGCTCAAGTTGTACCATTACAAAAAAAGAATCATCCACTGGATAAAAAGAACTATAGACCTGTGAGCATTTTACCAACAATTTCAAAAGTCTATGAAATGGCTATGTCTGACCAGTTAACTGATTTTTTTGAGAATATATTTCATGCTTTTTTATGTGCATTCAGAAAAGGTCATGGATGTCAGACAACTTTGCTGAGACTCCTTGAAGATTGAAAAACAGCTTTGGATAATAATATGTATGTGGCAGCTATTCTTATGGATCCTTCGAAAGCTTTTGACTGTTTACCTCATGATATTCTTTTAAGTAAATTATCTGCCTACGGTCTTTCTTCTAAATCAGTAAAATTACTTCAAAATTATCTTACAGATCGTAGGCAACAAATCAAACTTCAGGGAGTACTCAGCAGTTGGGCTGACATCAAGAAAGGGGTACCCCAAGGCTCAATCCTGGGGCCCCTATTATTTAATATTTTTATAAACGACATATTTTATTTTATTGAACATTGTACCTTGTATAATTATGCCGATGACAATACTCTGTCTTATGCTGACAATGATTTTGATAATTTATTATGTACACTCGAAAGAGAAAGTGCTGTTTTAATTGACTGGTTCAGATTTAATTGTATGCAGGCAAATCCTGACAAATTCCAAGCCATTGCAGTTGGAAATAAAACATTTGCAAAAAAGCCTGTTTTTAATATACAGTCAGCAAAAATATCCTGTGATGAGATTGTCAAACTTTTGGATATTGATATTGACTATCAACTTAATTTTAATCACCATATTAAAAATACTTGTCGTAAAGCATCCCAACAACTGAATGTTTTAAAGCGCATTGGCTGCTACCTTACTAAATTGAATAAACTGACAATTTTCCACACATTTATTTTATCTAATTTTAATTTTTGTTCTTTGGCATGGCATTTTTGGAACAAAAATAACACCACCAAATTGGAAAAAAATCAGGAAAGGGCTTTACGATTTATATATGAAGACTATGTTAGTTCATATGATGAACTACTTTTACGAGCAAAGGTTCCATCACTGAAAATAAGACGTATGCGTAACATGGCTATTGAGTGTTTTAAAATTTTATATAAATTGTCACCACCATGCTTACATGATTGAGTTGTTTTGAAAGACTGTAAATATAATTTTAGATATTCTAATATTGTAGATATACCTAGGGTCCGAACAACAACCTATGGTAAGAACTCATTTAAATACACAGCTGCTGTTTTATGGAATGATCTACCTGATGATTTTAGAAAAATTGCTAATTTTAGTCAGTTCAAAAATATTTTAAAGTCATGGAATGGAAATGACTATAAGTGCACAGTTTGTGCAGACTTTTAGTTTATATATTATGCAAATTTATTTACCATCTAGATCATATCCCATTTTTTCAATTTTTATGCTAAGCATTTTTACAAGCTTTTATGCCTAGTTTACACTTATATGCTTTTAGCCTTTATACCTAGCTTATGCTTATATTCTGCTTTTAGTGCTTCATTTTTGTGCTGTGATATTTATTGAATGTGTACTATATTATGTATTGTATTGTTATAAATGTTGTACTGTTAAATAATGTCTCATATGTCGGTTAAAAGCTCAATAGAGCTTATGTTTGTCTATGTTTTATATACCATGCCGACTCTAAATAAAGCTTATTTATTTATTATTCATAACCGACAAATTTATTTTTCCAAATTGCTCGTTATATCCTCAGGATGTTCTGTTTTATTTTGACCGAAGCCGTATATAGATTCCATATGAGAGTTATCCCCCCTTTTATGTTTGATTTGAGAATTTGCATTTCTAACTGGTAAACCATAAGTGATAGAGACCTAGGGTCTTTTGATTTGAGGTCCTTGGTCCAAAAAAATGAAAATAAGATCAAGGTCAAAGGTCAAGGTCATATTATAAATTTTGATTTTGGCTTATTTTCACTTATTTTCAAAAGCCGTATAACTTATCGACAGATTATTTTTACTAAATTGTTAGTTGCAACATGTGGTAACACATAGATTTTAGTCGAAAGTGTACGTAGACATTTGATGCCAGTTTTGCCCCCTTTTATATCTAATATTAGTTGTAAGGTAATACAACTCATTAACTATATATAGTAGAGGTCTAGAGTCTTTTGATTTGAGGTCCTTGGTTGATGACCTCGAAATTGAGCTCAAGGTCATAGGTAAATGTAACGTTCTAGATTTTGACCTTTGCTTTTACCTCATATGTATACATGATTAAGACTTGGGACTTTTTAAATTAGGTTGCAAGCAATGTGATCTAGAAAATGACAACCGGAAGTGACCTTTTGTAAACCGGAAGTAGCTATATTTTGTACTTCATTAATGAAAAAGTATATAGAACCATATATTTTTGGAATCAGTGTCAAGTAAACAATAAAAAATTACCGAAAGTAACATATTTTAAACCGGAAGTAAAAAATGATCTCCCTTATTTATATCTTTTTGTATAGAAACCATATATTTTTGGAATAAGCGTTCAATAAGCTGTCATTTGACGCTAAAATTGACATTTAAAACCAAATTTTAATATTTTCATATAAAAAAAGGTCTTAACTGGTGGAAAGACCATCAATGATTCTCTGAACAATTGGTTTTTAATTTGAATTGGAATATTTATCAACATGGTTTTGATATCTTCCGATGATTTTTTCTTTAGATAAAAGATGAGACGTTATTTAACAAAACCCTGGAAACTTGCAATATATCAATATATCTAACAAGATTGAAAGCATACTGATTCAAAAAGAAACATTCTGCTGAAAGACATTCAAATATATTTCCCAAATGCTATGTTATATGCCATGTAGTTAAAGAAGAAGAAAAAAGAAGAAAAACAAAACAAATGCTGGTGCGTGTATGCGAGGAGGTTGGGGTTGAAGGATTGTGTGTGTCTGTGTGTGGTAATATTTGTTCACACTCACTGTTAGCCATGCATGAGTTAATATATAATACTGCGGAATAACCTAGTAAAGTATTAAAATATTGAATTCTTTATATTATAATGTGTACGTTAATTTTCAAAGAGTTGTACAGTAGGTACATGTATTAAGTTTTGTTGACATATTTCTTTTTTGTAATATTCCTTCATATAGTTATCAAACGTACCAGGCTTAAAATTTGATACGCCCGATGCGCGTTTCATATTACATCAATGGGTCCATGTTTAACAATATTTAAGCTTGTTTTAATTTTGTTCACAAATGCTGACAACTGATAATTTTAATCTTTTATATGAACTCGATGTGTCCTAAAACAGAACAACATTAAGTATGAACTCTACATGACCTCAACATATTATATGTTGATACTCATTTATCAACAATCAGTTATTTATACATGCATCAAATAAAGTCCTCATTTTAATATGATAACATCCGTTCACAACTAATTAAAGACAATTTGATGGATATCTTATTAACCAGTGACAAGGTTCAAAACCTGCCAGTGTTCCTTTGCAACATGATAGCATAATTATTTAATTTGCATTTAGTCGTTGTCTTATTATTGGATACAAGTAAAATACGATGAACATTAGTTTGTTTTGCTTCAAAAGGTTTGGTGATGGCAATGTAATAAGAATAATTAACAGTGAAAAAGATGAAAACAATCAATATTGCGCAGACAAAGAGTAAAAGTTTCAGTCAGTGTGAGTAGAAAACGAGTATATGTTTACTATAAAGTTAAAATTATTAATGTATTTTGATATTTATTTGCATTTCTCTGATATAGTACATATGCTAGGAAGTCAAATAATTATGTACGCGTTTTTTATCTAACTTCATCAACTAGTACACTCAAACATGATAGCCAGCGATATTGAAGCTTAAACGTTTGCAATACGTTTGTGTTAGAAAGCTGACAAATACTCAGCCTAATGACTTACTCGCATTTGCCAAACTATCCAGTTAAGTCTTCTATACTAGATTGACGCCATCGAACTCTAAATACGTCACAAGAATTAATTTGATCATAAGAAAAAAGTTGGAATCCTACTTTATGTGATTATAATTGTTTCGTTGATTTCTATGGAGTTATGAAAGTTTATTTAATGTAGTGACGTCAGCCTATATCACTTACTCGTCCGATCGGTCACAACTTTTATTTCAAAAGTCAGCCGAATATGCTCATCATTTAATTAGAAACCATATTATACTAGGGTATTAAACTTAGTTTGCACATCAAAAACGTCCGTAAAATAACACGAAACAAACCCTTGATAACAATACTTAGTTTATCACATATACGAATATGCATTTGAATGTACAATTATCAAATTACATAACATCATGAAAGTGAAAATTTTAGCCCTATGTATAACTTTTTTTATATAGATTCATTTTGAATACATCAACAATGATATAATCCATTTTGTCAAGATTGGCAAAGAAATCAATGCGAGGAGAATGTGTTTCAGTGATAGAAGTTAGGTTACACATTGTTTGTTTTTACAGAACATCAATTATAAAATATACTTTGTATCGGTGTAAAAGTAAATCCTTCATTCATAAAAGTAAAAATGTAGCTTCAAATATGACATTATAATACCTTTTGCCATACGGTCTGTATAATGTATACACAAAATTTTTCATAAATATTACCCACATGAGGCAACTATTGTAAATTATACAAATAATTAAACACAAATACTACAAAATATATTTATTCAAACTAAATGCAAAAGCTCACAGAAGATTTTTATCAAATTAATGAGTACATGTTTTACAGTGAACGTTTTGATTCTTTGGTTTAAAATAAGATTTATACTTTACGACAGTTTAAGTGCAATTTCAAATGTCGTTCATAAAATAAAAAGTGAGTTATGTTGTGCATCTTTGTGAATGACCTTTGCTATAAACTCATACAGGTTCATTGTAAAATCATTGGGTCTTTAAGCACTTGCTTGGTCGGGGACGTTTCGTCCCCGAGGGTATCACCAGCCCAGTAGTCAGCACTTCGGTGTTGACATGAATATCAATTATATGGTCATTTTTATAAATTTTCTGTTTACAAAACTTTGAATTATTCGAAAAACTAAGGATTTTCTTACCCCAGGAGTAGATTACCTTAGCCGTATTTGGCACAACTTTTTGGAATTTTGGGTCCTCAATGCTCTTCAACTTTGTATTTGTTTGGCTTTTTAACTATTTTGATCTGAGCGTCACTGATGAGTCTTATGTAGACGAAACGCGCGTCTGGCGTATAAAATTATAATCCTGGTACTTTTGATAACTATTGGTAGACATATGAACTCAGGGGCGGATGCAGGAATTTTCGAAAGGGGGGGTGCTAACCCAGGGCAAAGGGGGGGGTGCAGGGGGGTGCAAAACATATGTCCCGATACAAATGCATTGATCGGCAAAAATAAAAGGGGGGTGCGCACCCCCGGAACCACCCCCCCCCCCCTGGATCCGCCACTGGACCTTCAAAACTTGTCAATCAGAAGGGATATTATTTTATCCGAATGTATCCTTATTCTTATTTATTCAATGAATAAGAACCTAGAAAATAAAACACTTTTAGAATCAATTTAAAATAACGATATGCACCATCAATTCTATTTTCTTTCACTGCTTTTTTTAATTCTCTTTATTATTATGATCACAGTTAAGATGGAAAACATTAAGTTGTTCTCTGAAATATTGGTTATTATAAAATTATTTTTTATTTTTTTTTCTCAAAAAAAGTGCAACCATGAAACGTTATAATACGTTTATCAAAATCACTCTGAACATTTGATGACAACACGAATTTTGAAGAAAGGCGTTTCGGCGATAGTTAGATAAGATGATATAATCTTTGCCTTAAAATCAATTAATAAAAAAGCAACACACAACGATCCAGATTTTATTTTTTACATTTCAGATTCAAAATTCAAGATTTATAACCCTTTAAATATTCGAGGTTTTAGTTCTGTATATACACCTGGCTGTAAAATACTCCATAGGCATTGATATCAGTTATATACAACCTATCTGGTCATCAAAAAACCAATAAAAGTTAAAGTAAGCAATTGTAGAACTAAATTCACAATATAACGTTGATATGGTCGCGTTTAAAAACATATTGACTCTTGGAAAAGCGAAAATGTCCTTCCACCCGTACGAAATTCATATCATTGGAACTGTATTTAAACAACAAACATATTTTTCATAATTTATTTCTATTTTACTAGAATACACTTGAAAGTATGTCTGATAACAGTCAGTTCGAACCTGAAAGCGAAGACGAAGACAGAGTAAGTTGATGTATTTATGATCGTATTAAAGATAGATTTACAATCGAACCACGTCACTTTCTAGGCCTCACATTTTTCTTTAAGTTTTGTAATATATTATTGGAGAAATATATCTATCTATCTATAGATCTTTCCTCAACTGAGGTAAATTATATGGCCTTTCAAATACCGTTTCGATCCCTAACACCACTGAAGAGACAATAATTGTCGAAATCCTATGTGGTGTACAAATTTTGCACCTCATGTTTTCGATATACCATCTTTTCCGCAAGATTATTGTTTTCTGTTTGGTAATAAATTTATTTTTAAGATCCAAGTTACATCTGGTTATCAATTTTTTTGACAATCGTCAACGACAGTCAGCAGGATTTAAGAACATCAGTTGCTGGACCTGTTAGTCAAATGCGTTTTGTTAAAATATAGTGTGAACTTTTTGGTCTTTTAGAAAATTTTGTCTGTGTTGTATTTAGACCCCTCTCTCAAAGAACATTGTTTTACATGTTACACGTATAAAAATTGCGATCTTTATGCAACGCGATCATAGGTTTGAACATTGTTTTTAATTTAGACTTGTTTATCTATTAATATATTTATTAAAGGATTAAACGCCTTTTTACAGGAAATTATTGGTATATAAACTGGACCAATTCACTCACAAACAAATGATATATTTGTGAGTGACTTGGTCCAGTTTATACACCAATAAATGTTATTAAAAAGGCGTTTAATTCTTATAATTAATTAAAATTAGAAATCAGGAATATATTTTCCACACTTATAACCTCTATCACACTTGAATTGTATATTTGTGTCATTGAACATGCCTGGTGCATGAGTATATTTGTAGGTTTACGTAAAAATATGTACTCAACATAATTTGCTATCTGATAAAAAATAAACTACAAAAACTCCTATAGTCACTCAAACGAATGCTTTTTTGTTTATTATTTAATTTAACGATTGACGTGTAATGAAAATAAATGTTGTTAACGTTGGTGTTATTATCGCCGCCATCTTGTTTACATTGGTTACGAAAAGAAGTTTCGTCAACGTCGTCTATCGAAAGATAAACAACGGCAATATCAACTACCGGAAGTCCGCTCGACCAATCATATCAACGTATTCCCTAATATGCAAATCATAGAAGAATTATATATATATAATGAAACTTATCAATATAAATAAATATCTGGATATTGTTTCTCTTTACTAGAAGTCTAATATGTCAGTTCAGTTTGTATTGGACAGTGAAGAAGAAGACAAGGTAAGTTAATACTCGTTGAACATTGTATGCCTTTGTCACTGAAAAGGTATAGGCATATAAGATATAGATGACACATGTTTTACAAAACTGTACACATATACATTTCTCCGATATGTGACACTGCTGGTGGAACTTATAGTAAAATGTTGATTTTTTATGATATAAAATACGATTTATATTCCATGGGATTAAAAATTGCAGAATCATTCAGACTTTGGTGATGAAAATTCAAAGTTTTGTAAACAGTTAATTTATAATTATGAATAAATCAGTGATAACTCAAGTCAACACAGAAGTGCTGACTACTGGGCTGGTGATACCCTCGGGGAATTAAAACTTCACCATCAGTGGCATCGACCCAGTGGTTGTAAATAAATGCATCATAGATATGGAAAGAATTTTTTCCATGAGGTTATTTTTATTGTATTTAACCTTGTTTATTCTAGCATCATTGATGAGTCTTTATAGACTAAACACGCGTATAGTGTACCCTACGTTTTTGTGATATAGATACATTCACATTTTTCAGGAATCAATGCTTATACATTGTATCTATTACTAACACTATTGTTATGGTGCCTTTTCAAAATTAAGCATTTTCTTAATTAAAAAGTGTTAAGGTTAGTTGCGTTAACCACGTTATCATGTTCAACGATACTTTTATAATTCTAAGTTCACAATTAATTGGTCCGAAAAATACAAATATAACATGACACGTCTGTGTTAATATATCTGAAAATTATCTGTTATTTTCAAAACTATACATATTTGAAAAAAGTAACACAAAAATACTGAAGTCTGTGGGAAATTTAAAACGGAAAGTCCCTAATCAAATGGCCAAATCAAAATCTAAAACACATCAAACGGATGGATAACAAATGTCATATCACTGACGTGGTACAGGCATTTTCGAACTTATTGTTAAGTTTATGTATACACAAAAGTATGTTGCCGATATTTTTAACAAGAAGCCTAATTCTAGGCACGTTTTGATTTACACGCATAGACATTTGCGAATAATAATTTTAAAAAATCATGTAGTAAAATAGATAAAATCATACTATATTAAAAACAAAAATGGACAAGTTGATTGTAATAACGTTTTAAATATGTGAAAAAGCCAATAAAAATT
Source organism: Mytilus galloprovincialis (assembly GCF_965363235.1). NCBI lineage: Eukaryota > Metazoa > Mollusca > Bivalvia > Mytilida > Mytilidae > Mytilus > Mytilus galloprovincialis. The sequence goes on from NC_134850.1 coordinate 52,023,523, forward strand.
AAACAAAAAAGGGAAAATACGTTAGTACTTCAAAAACATTAACAATAATAGACAAAATAAAATAAACGGAAAAAACTAACGAATGACACTTACCAAAAAGGCAATTCTGGATAATCATAGGTTTGTTAAGTGTTCATTTGTTACTTCAACCAAATATGAAGAACTAGATTTTACATTACACGGTATATTGCTTGTTCTTTCAATTTCTCCACGTAGATTCTTTCTTAATTATTAACATCAATTTCATCAGCAATCAAAACTGGGCTTCAAAGTTATTGTCAAACTGCCTATTCTTGAGGTGCAGGAGTTTCTCGCTACATTGATGGCCTTCGGCTGTGTCTGCTCTATGGTCGGATTGTTGTCTCTCTGACACATTTCCCACTTCCATTCTCAATTTTACCTTTAATTGTGATCGACATCAATACTAGTACCTGTCTGTAAAACTGTTCACCCTTCTGGACAAAAAGAACAGAATTTTAAACCCGTTGTATTGTATTCAAACGTATGATTTTCTGACTGGCCGATCCTCTTTGTATGGTCAGTTCTTCTACATAGATATTAGATATCACCTTAAATCGTCATTCACATCTCCTACATAAATGATGATACTTATAGCGATGATAACAGCCTTGTTACATGTCCTTCATAAACTATCCGCTCTCACTCTAAAAAAAAAAAATTACACAAGTACAACTCCTAGGACATTAATAACGGAAATTGCCAAATCAAATGGCGAAATCAAAAAGTCAAACTGTCAAATTCCTAACTTAGTATGCATTCTCTAATGTAGAAAATTGTGGACTAAATCTGTTTTTATTTAATTAGCTGAACATCCCACATGTATGATAGTCTCATAAAAATCCATTATATTGACAACAGTGTGTGAAAAAAAACCAGACACAATTCATGCAATTGGTAAAAATGTCAAATATTTGTGTAAAGCAGTCAATATTGTGTCACAATCTTAATCACTATGAAAACATAAATATGTCAACAAAGAAAAATAAGGGCTATTGACAAAGCACACAAGGAAAAACGAAAAGCAGGAATAAAACACTTTACTATAGCATTATAACTCAATAAGGGGAAGTAGTGATCAACCTGAAATTTATATTACGGAAAACAAATTAACAGTAAAAGTAAAAAAAAAAATCATTAGAACACCATAGCACACAGATAAGATAATAAGCAATATCAGTACCTTGAATTTATACTTCTAGATCATCATGTATTAGTTGTGAATATATGAATTATTCATTAGCAAGTCTTGGTATCTTTCAATGTTCCTTTTTAGAAAAAAAAAAGAAAAAAAAAGATATTCTTTAACAATTTATAGCTATTTAACTTGCTACTCAAACACTGGTGACGTTTTACAAAGTCTGAGTATTAGCTGCAAACTCTTGAATACCAAATTAGTTTGGAAATATCCAAAATGCAGGTGGCCTTCGTATATTGCTACTAATGTGGGGGAAATAGATAATTAAAAAAATAAATAAAAAGCGTCTCGTTAGTCAAAGAGTCTGGTACTTTGATGACTGCTAATGTCAAATTCGAGTTATAATTTTAAAAAAACAAGGCAGAGGAAAGTTATGTTGTTTCTTGTTTTGTTTTTATATACTAATGGTACCCAATCAGAAACGTTCGGGTTGTTAACGGAAAAAATACAGTAATAATTATTTTTAAATGTTAAATGAAATGATCTGGCTTCTTTGACCTTCAAACTTTAAGATGTGTCTGTTCCCATCATATCATAACCAATAAAAAAGGTGCTACTAAAATGTTCAATTACAAACACAGGTGTAGGTTCTAAATCTTGACGAAATTGGTGTCTCTTTCTCCTAGTTATAGCTGAACTAGCTTCCCTATAATATATAATCCGGCTTATCACGCTATTTATCATGTAACTCATAGATGAAATTAGGTTATTGTAATATCTGTGCGTAAAAAAGTTTAAACATGTGTGTAAAATATTTTGTTGATCCAAATCATGTAGACTTTTTTATGAGAAAACATATTAAAGTAAACTGCGTTTGCGACAGATCAATATATCAATTTGAGTCAGTGTATAATAAGATAAAATACATTAATAACTTATGCCATATACAGAATGAATGTTATAATTGTTATACACAGATGTCTGCCTAGAATAAACAGAAAGAAAGAAAAATAAGGTTCAATCTCATCTTGTTTCCGAAATTGTCTTAAAGTTATTCAATATTTTTTGCTCGACAAAACACAACGATACAGATGTAATTTCTGTACAATTCAAATGATTGGTTCAAGCGGTATAACTCTTTGAATGTTCAAGTATTCATTTCCAAATTACTTTGAAAGATTATTTTGAAATTTATATCACTACCAAACTTACCTTCACCACAGAATATATGTTATACCATAACAGATACATTTATCAATTGTAAGACTTTATTTAAAATTTTATATTGTTACGATCGCTTAAAAAAACATAGATTGACTCTTAAACCACGTCAGTGACCAGGTTACTCGTATTGGACACATATTTAAATGGAATAGTATTGAATGAAACAAAGCCATACAAAATTAGAATAACATTTTTTTTCATTTTAATCTTTTCTTTAATAGAAATCATGTGAAAGTATGTCTGCTATCATTCAGTTAGAATCTGAAAGCGAAGTCGAAGACAAAGTACATCAAGTACATCATGTAAGTTAATGTTTTAATCACAATGTGTAAAACTGACATTATGAAATTGTTCTTTTTTTCTAGATAAGTAACATATCTGTAATGTTTAGAGAACGTTCTTTTAAACAAACAATCGCTTATCCCATTAACACCAGCTGCTTCCTTAGTCGGTGTATGTTTGCGTCAACTTGTCTCTTTGTTTTTGGAAATAACAGAATACGAAACACGAATCAAAATTCATTTTCCGTTTTGGATTTCATCAGACCAAAATGAAAAACAAAGGTGTTTCCATTTTTTCGTTTTTGTATATTTCACAACAAAAAGTATATTTCACAACAAAAAAGAACAACTATGCGAATTGGATTCAATTTCTATTTACGGTTATTAAGTTTTGGTGTTGCATACTAGGATAATGTGTTGATTCTTTCTGTTATATTCAATGGAACTGAAACATGATAACGTAGTGCGGTTTCTTTCATGCAAATTATCTAAAGCTTGTTATTTCTAATGTAGACGTAAATCGTCTGACTTATTGAATAACATAAAGTGATAAATGAAACAAAGTCTTTTAATTTTTTTGCAATTTTTATATCAAAATATCAAACGGAAACCAAGTTAAAATAATACAATTACATGTTTTATAAGGATGGTTAAATGTATATATTGCATTGATATTGCCAACTAACCAGAGAGGTTATACCAAATAATTAGAAAAATTGCCCTGCTGTTTAAGGATATGCATCAGTTGAAGGATCATTATACATTTGTGGAAACTGCCACACCATAAGGATAAAAATTAAACTTACAAGTAGAAAACAAAACAACAACAAAAAACCCTCCTACACGCCGCTCTAAATGTACTGGTATGATAGAATGAAAAACCATCATTACATAAATTTGACACAAAAGAAATACTTACAATTGTCGTTTCAGTAGTTATATTACGTTAAAATTGAGAATGAAAAATGGGAATGTGTCAAAGAGACAACAACCCGACAATCAAGCAAACAACAGCCGAAGTCCAACGATGGGTCATCTATGCAGTGAGAAACTCCCGCACCCGGAGGAGTCCTTCAGCTGACCCATAAACAAATATGTTACTAGTCAATGATAATGGACGTCAACCTAAACTCTGAATTATACACAAAAAACTAAAACTAAAAACCAATTGTTTAGAGAACAATTGAAAGTAATTCCATCCATAAAGATCAAATTTGATATAGAACTATAAAAATTTAGTTTGAAATATCATATTCAGCGTGAAATGATAGCTTATTGTACACTGATTCTAAAAATATATGGTTTCTATACATTTGTTTTCTGAATAATAGAGATAATTTGTTAACCTTTGGTTTGAAATATGTCTCTTCCGGTTTTATGTGATTTACTTGATACTGATTCCGAAAATATATTGCTCAATATACTTTTACATTACATAAGTACAAAAATAGCTACTTCCGGTTAACACAAGGTCACATCCGTTTGGCTTGTCCATGGTCAAGTGTCATGCAACGTATTACAAAAAGTCCCATGTTTTATTATGTATACATATAAGGTAAAATCAAAGGTCAATATCTAGAACGTCAATTTAACCTATGACCTTGAGTTCAATTTTAAGATCGACAACAAGGACTTTCAATCAAAAGACCTTAGGTCTTAATTATAAATGGTTAATGAGTTATATCACTATATGCCTAATGTTTAATATAATAGTTATTCTCTGTAAAAACCAAAGAAATTCATGGGACTGTTCACACCAATGTCACAGATTTCCAAGATCTTTTCAATATTAAGCCCATATGATGCCCTGATAAAAAAATAACTTTGATTTTGATTTTTTGGGTATCTGTTGCCTTGGTTACAGGTCCCATATATATAAGCCCAGTAACAGAGTAGCAAAATCTCAAAATGCATCATTTTTCAACTTTCATTATTATTTTAACAAATATACATTTTTAGCCTGAATCATACTGAACAAATAAAGGTCTGGAATAACACAATAAAGTAAACAGACATTATATTGGATCTATTCAAAACACTAAAACTTGTATCTGAAAAAGACAGATTTTGCATTTTTTCCAAACTGCTGAAAAAGGCATTTTTTAGTAAATTTCAGTGATTTTTTTCCCAACGTCACATTTTATTGTTACACCTCCAACTAGATCTTCATATATCACTCGTTTACCAAGAAAAAATAGGGTGTGTGTTTTTTTTTTGTTAAAAAAGTCCAAAATTTTCTGAAATTTGGCAAAACTTGAAATTGCATTGTGCAGATTAAAAGAAAGTAAGTGGTTATATTCATCAGTTTCAAAGTTTTTCTTATTTCACTTTGTAAAACCATACTGATTAGAAATTGTTATGATACACAAATAATATTACTCGAAATAAATATCAATAACAGTTGCTATGGAAACACATTACAAAGAACATTGCAGTTGACTTCAGACCACAATTAATTCCCTTTTTTCATTAGTTCCCAATAACCATATGGGGTGTTTCTTCCTAAGTATTCTGGCTACTGTTTTCTTTGAAATGTTTACTATTTAAGTGGTCCTATCAGTTGCATATATATTGAAATAAGTAAAACATGTGGAACAAAAAGTTTGGTCCAAATGAAATTAAGGTAAAATTCACAATGGAACATCCCTTATTAAATGGCAAAATCAAAAGCTCAAACACGTCAAAAGAATGAATAACAGCTGTCATATTCCTGAGTTGGCACAGACATTTTCGTATGTAGAAAATGGTGGATTAAACCTGGTTTTATAGCTAGTTAGACCCCTCACGTGTATGACAGTTGGATACATTTCTAGAGGTTAGAGGTAAAACATGCAACTTGAGATGCGACTATGACAAAAGAATTGACTTTAACAAAAGAGATTAGCAGGAAACCTGAAATCAGTTTTTGTTGCAGCTAGATGTCAAATATTTATTCTCAGTTATGTCTGGAAGCATCTGAGAAACTTTAGTATACAACATGGTCTGTGTCTAGAATGAAAGTATTTATTTTTTGTGGCGCTAAGATTCAGCCTTTTCTAATGAATCAACTAAAGAACCAAATGAACCTTTTGGTAAAACTTGAGGTTTCTGTTCCTGGTTATTAGAACTCAATTACATTGTCAGTGAATGAAGGATATCTTTTATATTTTGCGGAAAAACAGTTATAATAATTTTCTTCATTATCTATAATCTATTGCAATAAACTGATTTGGAACTTTAAGAATACATATTCTAGGAACTCCTTTCTTCTTCTGAAAAACACCTCATTCTAACTGCTTGTAAAAATTCATTAACATGGCGAAATTCATTAACATGGTGAAATTCATTAACATGGTGAAATTCATTAACATGGTGAAATTCATTCAAAATCTGGAAACCGCTGGATTATTTCTAGAAAATATAAAGTATTTTATTTTACAAACTTAATCAAATATGAGTGATGAGCAATTTTTACTAGTTTATATAATTTTTTCATAATGATTGATGCTTACACAAAATTAAAAAAAACCCAAACTATTAATGGTTATAGTTTTGATTCTCTCATGGTTAACTTTTGAGTGCATTATTTACGCACTTTTTATACATCATTTACAGGACTATTATGGCATACCGTTGCCTGTTTGTCTATCGGTCATCAACATGTTGGACATGAACTAAAAAATGCTTTAACCAATTTGCAAAGATCGAACCATGACCTGTTGGGACAAGTATGGACACAACATTCAAGCTTGATACAGCTCTGAATTTGGATTTTGATTAAACATTTGACAATTAAACTATTATGGTTCAATATCCAAACTCTAAATAGATTAAGCATATCAAAGAACCCCAAGATTTCAATTTTTGTTGATATCAAACATGGTTATATTTTGGACCCTGATTTGGACCAACATGAAAACTGGGCCATAATCAATAATCTAAACACATGTTATCAAAAATCTAAACACATGTTTAGATTCAGTATATCAAAGAACCCCAAAAATAAATATTTGTTAAAATCAAACTAAGTTTAATTTTGGATCCTTTTGAACTTTATGTACATGTAGACCAATTTGAAAATCAGACCTAAAATCAAAAATCTAAATACACAGTTTGATTGAGCATATCAAAGAACTCCAAGATTTTTTTTTATGAAATCAAACAAAGTTTAATTTTGGACCCTTTGCACCTTAATGTAGACCTATTTGAAAACGGGACCCAATATTAAAATTTTAAATAGACAGTTATATTTGGCATATCAAAAAAAAACCAATAATTCATTTTTTTGTTAAAATCAAACTTAGTTTAATTTTGGACCCTTTTGAACTTTATGTAGACTAATTTGAAAATGGAACCCAAAATCCAAAATCCAAATACACAGTTTGATTGAGCATAACAAAGAACCCAAAGAATTCATTTTTTTATGAAATCAAACAAAGTTTAGTTTTGGAACCTTTAGACCTCAATATGGACAGATTTGATAACGGGGCCCAAAAATCACAATACATGGTTAGGTTCAGCATGTAAAAGAACCCCTTAAATTCCTTTTTTGTGAAAGTCAAACTAAATTTAATTTTGGACCTTTGGACCTTAATGTAGACCTATTTGAAAACGGGACCCATAATTAAAAATCTAAATACACAGTTCAATCGGACTTATCAATGAACCTCAAGAATTCAATTTTTGATAAAATCATAAGTTTTATTTTTGACCCTTGGGACCTTATTAATGTAGACCAATTTGAAAACGGGACCAATAATCAAAAATTTAGATAGACAGTTAGATTTGTTATATCAAAGAACCTCAATAATTCAATTTCTGATAAAATCAAACAAAGTTTAATTTGGAACACTCAATGTGGACCAATTTAAAAATGGGACCTAAAATCCAAAAACTTAATACATGGTTAGATTCAGCACATTAAAGAAACCCAAGAATTCACGAATAAAACCGCGTTGAAATGGGTCAAGAAATAAACAATTTATACAACAATAAGTAATAGAAAAGTATTGTTTCTGAGTCATATTTCTCCCTATTGCATAGACATTTTTAATTAAAAGAAAAAAAATGGCTCTAATTTTAGCCAATTGATGTTATAATCACTTGTAACCATAAACATTGGTATTAAGTATAGATCTCTATGTAGGACAATCCTATATATAGCTAGTTTGTGGGGGTTGAGTAAAACGTTTAAACAAAATTTTAAAATATTGATTGAGAAACTGTTGTTGTTGATTTACAGGGCAAAACCCTCTCCCCCCCTTTTGCCAAAAAAAAAGGGAAATCCTATATATACATGTAGCTAGTTTGTGGAGGTTGAGTAAAACGTTTAACAAAAATTTTAAAATATTGATTGAGAAACTGTTGTTGTTGATTTACAAGGCAAAACACTTTTCAATCTCTCTGTCTAAATAATACCTGTGATAAAATTGCATGCTACTTTTAGAAGTGATGTTTTTTCATTCACTTAAATTCTTGCCTGTGTTATTCACTCTGAAAAATAAAAGGTTCCTGATGACTTCATGTTAAATTGCTATTTCCCCTGTTTATTTCTAAGGAATATGTCAAATAAATCCGGTTTTGAAAAGTTTTAAAAAACAGAGGAACCACTGTAACTACAATAAAACTCAGTTATGGGCACATAAAATATTGACTCCGAGCAGACCTATACTGTTTCCTTCTATGTTCTTTGATCTCTAGTAGAGATATTTTTCATTGGCAATTATACAGCAACAAAAATATTATTTTTGTAAGTAATTGTTTCTAGGGGTTCAATTATATGTACCTGTCAAAGGCAGGTCACTTTATGATATAACATTTTCTTTCTTTACACCTTTTCATCAATAGTTTGCATTGATGAAACTTCTTTTAATGAATAAAATTGAGAGTTGATGATTTATTAAAATGATTACACAACCTTAGGAATATTGGAAGTCAGCACTTCTGATTGTGACAAATTTTACCTTTGAACTGATGAGTTATGAAATTTTGTTAAATGGAAAATATCCCTTATGTTAGATGTCTTGATGTTAGATAGCATTGTTCAGCAATTGCATAAAATACAAAGTTAAGTAAAGTTCATAGTTTGAATAGAATTTTCTTAAATTGATTGTTTTGGGGAAATACAGGGATAAATTATTTGCCAAAAAAATTGTGAAGAATAAAATAATTACTAAAGTGGGTTCATGTGGTCTGATAGCATACATCTTCTGTTGTTTTCATCTTTTCTGGATATGTTGGCAGATCCCCTTTTCTTCTTGTTGATTTAACCTATAAAATGATTTTTAATTCATACTAACTGGATCTATAATAAGCTTAAATATTTGCTTGTAAAAAAAAATTAAATAGCAAAATATAGATTTAAACAGGAATTAATTCCCTTTATATTCAATCACTGTATCTTAAAAAATATAAGGCATTAGCAGTTTTACAAAATATTTTCTATAGTGGAAGTAAATTGATATTTTTGATTTTGTAAGAATAATGATAATTTACACAACAGTTAAATTGATTCAGCTTATTTAAATGGAGAATAAACATAAGAATCAGCAATATAAACAGTAAATAAGTTTTGTGATTTTTGTTAAAATGCTTATTTTTTCATAGGCCAAAAAACATACAGTTATAGTATCATTTTTGAAATAAAGTATGTGCAATGTTTGAAAAGGATCAGACTCTCCAATATAATATATTTTTTGCTAGCCTTCCTAACTCAGGGAATGTAGCAATGAGCCTCTAAACTGGTATGTGAAGACTTTGTATATCATAATATTAGTAATAAACACATGCTGAACCTTTTGTGAAGATACAAGGATTACTTTTAAACAATATATTATTATTACCTCATTTCCCCTTCAAGTACTGCATCATTGACATCTATTCGTATTTTCTTCAGAAACAAAGTACAACATGCTGGAAAAAATTAATTATAAAACTACAGTAAAACATTGAAAAAATTTCTGTGTTAATCTATACATGTATTGCTGTTCAAGATTTATTAATATTGCATACCAATTATACATTTGTTTAAGTGAAAGGTACTAAACCATTCACAGATGTTCAACAGAGTACTGATCTATTTGCTATCATTATACAATTTTTTCTAGAATATATGTTTTTCAATTTAACTTTTTTGGGGAAGCTGGTTATTTACAGCTTCAAAACATTGTTAAAAGATACTCATTATTTAGGATGTTTTAAAAACCCTATCAAATATCAGGAGAGGAGGGATATTGCATACACAGCTAATATTGGGGTCAGGGGTGGGGAGGGGAATATTGAATGCATATCAAATATTTACATTCACAACCATGGTGTTATGTAAATAGGAGTTTTAAAGTTTTGACAATTTTACAGCTAAAGTAATTTTTTGAAATAAATATCAAATAATTCATGAATTGTAAAAATAATAGATTAAAGACTCATGCACTCATCCTTAAATTAAGGTTCCTGAGTGGGGAATATTAATAGTCAATTTTTAAAAAGAGTGTCAATGATTGATACACAGGTGACATAAAATATAGGGGCTTAATTGGGTTTACCAAACAAAAAATAAATAATATAATGCCCAATTAAAAAATAATTATGAACATTATGAATAGAGATAAATAAACACACATAATTAAAATAGAGAAGAAAATGGGATGCAAAAGTAAGAAGAACATCTAAGGACAAACATTGAAAGAAATCAAATTATTACAGAAATCAAAATTTTAATTATAAAATCATTTTCCTTAGAATTGTAAGTTCTGCACTTTTTTTTTTATTTTGGGCATTACCCCTTGTACTTCCTGTTGTCCCTTTATGTTTTCAATGAAGAAGAACCATAAGGGCATATAATTCATAGAAACATATTTGATTTTTTGTCAGTTTTCAATCCTTATTTTTTTCCTTAAATCAAAAAACACATCCCTGAATTTATTATTAAATGGAGGATGTATCTTTAAGGTTTTGGCAATAATTTCTATTAACTATCTTGGAAATTTTTTCAAAGCTTCAATGAATTTTGGTGTAATTTGGTTTTCATTAAGATGTCAGAATCACCCCCTTCTCCAATAGAAAATGAGCATATGTACACAATTGCAAGCCAAAAGTAAAATCACAAAAATACTGAACTTAGAGGAAAATCAATTCCGAAAGTCCATAATCACATGGCAAAATCAAATAACAAAACGCATCAAAAACGAATGGACAAGAGTTGTCATATTCCTGACTTGGTACAGGCATTTTCAAATGTAGAAAATGGTGGATTAAACCTGGTTTTATAGCGCTAACCCTCTTACTTTGATGACAGTCTCATCATGTATATCCAAATGTGTGATATATTTTTATAAAGGCAAAGGTAACAGCTTTTATATTTGATAATTGTCTGCGTCATTTACTGTCAGGATAATGGGTAATAAAGCATTGATTTTTAGGATTTGTTTTAGAATTTCCATTGAAAAAAAAGGCCAAAATCAAAATGGACGCTATTTCCATAGTAACAAAGCCCAACACCCATTTTTAAAGTTTTAGTTGTCAAGTATATTAGTTATGTAGTTTGTGTACAAAGAAAGGTAAAAATCTGTGACATAGGTGTGAACACTAATTTTGGTCCTTACAGAGAATGGATCATTAGAGAAAACTCAAAGTTCATGTGTTACGAAATGTTGCAACTTAAATGTTAGTAAAATATGTTGTCGATATCTTATACGGTGTTTGAAAAGAATTGAAAATAAGCCAAAATCAAAATTTAAAATATGACCTTGACCTATTTTTTTAAAAAAAATTTTAGATCGAAAGATCCTACGATTTTATCATTTATGGTTTACAAGATAGAAATGCATATCCCTTATACCAAATGCATAAAGTAAATAGCTCATATGGAGTGTTCATTTCGCTTTGGTCAAAATATGACTAATAATGCGAGGGATCCATCGAGCAATTTTATCAAATAAACTTGTCGCTTTCTTTTACGGTTAGGGAGGAGATGTAGTCACAAGGAAAACAGTGTTCGGAAAGATAACTCCTATATAAAAAATATTTGGTTTAGAATGGGTGAAAATAAAAAAGCGCATAAACAGTATGATACTACATAAGAAATGTCTTAGCGACATATTGCAAAACAAAATTTTTCCGCGAGAACAAAATTTGTCGGAAGAAAATAATAATAATAATCAGAACAAATACAATAGGTCTTTCCATAGAAAAGTGGCAAGACCTGATTAAAAATCAGACAAGACTAACAAAGGCTAGAGGCTCCTGACTTGGGACAGGCACACAAACGGGGCGGCATTAAACATGTTTTTTGAGATCTCAACCCTCTCCTTATACCTCTAGCCAATGTAGAAAAAACAAACGCACAACAATACGCAAAGTAAAACTCAGTTTAAGAGATCTCCGAGTCTAATGTCAGAATAGGTAACAAAAGAAACAAAACAAAATGACAATTAAACACACATTAACAAAGAACTACTCTGTACTAGCAGTTACTGACATGCCAGCTGAATGAAAGATTGATATGTTTGGGCAGTTAAAAATTAATTTCAGCAAGACCTGGTTTTTTAAAAGGGGCGATCAAATAATGTGCCTGTTGACACTATAACATGATTTGTAAATTTTCTTATTATTTAAGAAAAAACAGATTGAGGGATTCAACAGGTTGATGTTAATGAACTATAGTATTTATCTTGCCTTTCGATAAATTTTTGTTACCTTTTTTTTTCTGAGTCGAGAAAACATTAAGTCTACGTTTTCTATATCAATAGAAAATAAACTCATCATAGATATCAGGACTAAATTTTGTATATACTCCAGACGCGCGTTTCGTCTACAAAAGACTCATCAGTGACGCTCGAATCCAAAAAAATTAAAAAGGTCAAATAAAGTACGAAGTTGAAGAGCATTGAGGACCAAAATTGATGATGAAAATATACTAAAAAAAACCAACGTTATTATTGAATATATATATATGTCACGCTTTCAAATATAAAATTTTAACTTAACTTATAATCAACCATGGTAAATGGTTATTAAAAAAACCTTATTAACCAAATGTTCCTTGCTTTAACTTGAAGTGCCAACAATTTTCCCTACTTGGATAACCGTGTTCTTAATTGCTTTATGTGCAGTTTTTATAGTGATATTAGGAATCACTTCATAGAGCATGCATGTTTAACAATACCGTCTTATGATCTATACCAATCAATGAATAACTGCTAAAAGGTTGGTAATCTTTAGCCAATATGTTTAGAATTGACGACCATAAGGTCCATTTCTCAATATTACACAATTAATCAGGACGTTGATATATAAAAAAGAAGATGTGGTATGATTGCCAATGAGACAACTATCCACAAAAGACCAAAATGACACAGGTTAGATGTAATTAAGATATATTCAGCAAAATACCTTCGCATTTTAATACTTCAAACCGGGGGTAAGCATTAGACGCAATTAAATTACCGCATGTTCTTAAGTCTATTTGAAACACCAAAACAGTTTTACAGTTTTAATATGTGTCGTTGTCGATCTTTAGCTTATTTACCAGAAATTCTTTGTCAACACAAAAACAAATCTTAAATAGCATATTTTACATATACGTTGTCTGTCAAGTAACCTGTTGGAATTTTAGCACGAAAAGACAAATAATAGAGAATGTTCTTCGCCATCATAATTTAATTCGTAAGTCAGGTGAATCATGAATCATTTTGAAACATTACTTTTGACATTCACGTATTGATTTTGCGTAAATGAAAACGGAAACAAACTATACCCGAACTGTGCGATATTCTGAGTCAGTTTTAAAAATTATAAACAAAAAGACCTTCATTGTTGTACTTCATTTTATTAATAATATGATCAGAACTTTGTTGTTATCCACTGATGTTACCAAATAAACACAAATGGTTTTGAGAGTTGGTCAAGATTATTCAATTATTCAATTTCAATCTCATCTAGACTAAAGACTTTATATATTCGCCTTAACTACTAACTATTCTCATAGACAAGGTGTTTCATAGTTTTAACATCCAAACTTCAATTCAAAAATGTATGAATTTAATTTTTCATTGCATATTGATGAAAATAGGATTTTTGCAGTTAATTTGTAAACATTTTGAATTTACTCGTTGGGCTAATTTTTCAATAAAATATTTCAGTGTAATATTAAGATCAACTAGATCCAGGACTAATTCGATGTATCTTATCATAATCCTTCGTAAGTAATTCCTTTTGATGTGCATATATTTAGGAATTGATTGGCCATTATGACAAAAGTGTGTCAGAAATCATATCTGATATTCATTCTCAGTCATAATAAACTTTCATCATTACCGAACTGAACAAAGAAATAACACGACGGTTGACGTATACGGTGTAGAAAATGCTTAACCTTCCGGAGCACCTGATTTCACTCCCGGTTTTAAGTGGAGTTCGTGTTGTTTCTTATTTATTATTTACAACTGTAAAAGTGTTTTGGTTTTGTGAGTCTTTGTTTACTACTTGGCTTTGATTGTTATTGTCTTTAGAGTAATTTAGACCTGGTATATTCAGTGCCTAAGATAAAAAAAAACAATATGGAATTAATTTTCAGCATTTTGTTTTAATTAGCAATTACTACTTGCATGCTGCATGTTTTATATTTTCAGAATAAAAATCAAGATCTGGTCTGTGTTTCTAATACAGAAGTAAAGAAGGTGTTGAGGGTAAGGTAATGTAGACCTAGGCCTATCCTTATCAGTTATCCCTAGCATATAAGTTACTATTCTTGTAATATTTAGAGAAACTCATCATAGATACCAGGACTAAATTTTATATATACGCCGGACGCGCGTTTCGTCTACAAAAGACTCATCAGTGACGCTCGAATCCAAAAAAGCTAAAAAAAAAAAAGAAAAAAAAAGCCAAATAAAGTACGAAGTTGAAGAGCATTGAGATCCAAAATTCCTAAAAATTTTGCCTAATACAGCTAAGGTAATCTATGCATGAGGTAGAAAAGCCTTAGTATTTCAAAAAATTAAAAAGTTTGTAAACAGTTAATTTATAAATATAACAATATCAATGATAATTTATGTCAGCACAAAAAGTGCTGACTACTGGGATGACTAGAAGGGTTCGAATTTGATTTCACTTATGGGGATACTTAAATAACTATATTTAAATCAATCCGGTTAAGGACCAATCAACAAATATATATTTTGCATTTTTAAATATATATTGTTCAAATATTACCTACTTCTATTCACATGCATGTGGATTGGAACCTCAATCTTTTCCCACTGAATGGAGGGGCAATATGTATATTAACCACTTTTATTGTTAAATCGCATTGAAAAGAGTGAGTTCAAATGATTATTTTAGGTTAATTAGAGAAAATTTATGTTGAATATGAAAAAAAGTTTTCAAATGAAAATTAAACACAAGAAAAACAAATATCTGTCAATATGTATAAACAATTCACCGAATTGTCCAAAAATAGAAAAATCAACGTTATCTTTTATGTCTTTGAATAAAACACCATAAATCGGAAATGTAAATTTCAAATTTATTTAAAACGAAAGGAACTTCACGTCAACATATATAAACAATTCACGATTTTTTCATGCAAATTAGTTTAACCGTTTTTGAGTTAATGTCAGACATGTTGGTGACAGACAGGCTAGTGGACGAAAAAAAGCGGTATAATGCGTCCCTTAAACGGGCGTATAAAAAAAGATTCTTGTTATACGCCCGTTGATGGGACATACTATGGTAAAACGTTGTCTGTCCACCCTTTTATCCGTTAATAGTTTCCTTAATATTTTTAAAGAAATCATTTATAAAATATTCATTAGGCAAAAGACTATTCTCATCCAAAATTGTCTTTGCTTCACGACATTTTTAATAAAAATTTCGTTTAGGAAATTTTCTTTTATCATTAAATCATATTTATCAAATTAAATGTTAAAATTACAATGAATATTCATTTGTTATTACCAATTTATTCTAAATTTAAAAAAAAATAAAAATTAATAAAAAAAAAAACCATAACTTTATATATTCCTTTTACTGTATATATGAAAATGAGTGAAAAAAAAACACTGACTAGATTGTCAAAATCTTATGAAGAATATTCATGCAAGATAATGGTACGTGTAGTAGATATATTTATTTCAAGGAAAGGCAGAAACTGCCAAAATGTTGACTTTCTTGTCAGATAGTTTATGTGTAGCATATGTGGTCAGTTTATTGGGAATAACTTGAAACTTTGAGGCTAATCCGTTGTGAAATTTGATATTCCCTCAAATCTGATGACATTCTTCGGGCTGTACTATAAAGTATTTTAACTGATTTCTCCGACAAACAACGAATTGGCAAACAAATTCAAGAAATTCTGTCCAAAATTGTCCCAAAATGTCAGTGTAACAAACAGAAACAATATATACATATTATGTACTAATCAAAAAGAAAATCAAATTAAAAGGATAATACATGACGACTTGCGTTTGTCTCGGAATAAGGTACATTTTGTACCCAAGAAGGCAAGTAAGGCTTTCTGTAGATCATGTTAACATTCTAACTCAGTGTTACGGTCTTGCAAGAAATACTGTATATATATTCACATCAGATATATTCTCGTTCAGATATACCTTTCACACTTGCCAATAGAGGATACAGTCATGTTCTAAACAAATAATTGTTTAACTTATTGCATGTGTTGTTTGTTTTGTGTTTTGCCTCGTAAGAAGGCAATACATTTAAAATGCCTTTCTATTTGATTAAAACGTAGTTTTGTTTTCTAATACTTTTCAGCTATTTAATACGGATGCTAAAACGTTTAACTTGCGTTAACCATGTTTAATCAGAAATACTCCTTATAATGTTAACTAGAAAAATATGAGATTGACACTTTATAAACACGTGCATTTAAAATAGTTAATATGCGGGAAAGGAATAGCCAAAAAAAACAAACAAAAAATAACAATGAAAGACCAGAGATGATTGAGGTACCTGCAACCTCACAACTCTATCAACTGAAATAAAGGTTAGGAAATGTAAGTTAATTATCATATATTTGTCAAAGCATGTAGAACATATCCTCGGAGTTGTTGAGACTAACATAACACGTATCATCCCGTTACTTGAAAAGGATACTTACGAATAGATTAGGTTTAAGCGATATTTTGATTTATCCTCGCAAAAAAAGAATAAGAAATAGATTACAATGTAGTTTCTATACTTTCGTGTTATTGCATGAAAAAGAATAATAAGTCGACGCCTCGTAATGTGAACTAATAATCGACTTAAGTTTCATCAACTTAAGAAACAGTATTTCGCTTGAAAAATAACATGACTTAATTGTGTAATCGATATGATATAAGTAGTTGTATGTTTTGTCTGGTTGCTATTTCCAATCAGTTTTCTTTCCACGTAGATTTTGTTAAATAGTGTTCCGTAAAATATTCTTTTTTTCTTGTGTTAAATAAATATCATGTAATCAAAGTGAATATAAGGAACAATGCTTTCTGTCATCAGTGACAATTTTGGAAATTGACATATGAGCTGATTCGTTATATAGTCTTTTATTTTCTGCATGTAATGATTGCTTTTGCTAAAATCAGTTGTTTGATTAATGCAGATTTACTTTGTTATTGATTGCTCTTCTGTTTATCCAAATTTTTTCCGTTATTCATTGTTGATATATTCGTATTAACAGGATATTCAAGACGATCCATGTGTGAATGAACCATTGTCATTCTATTCTACTTTCCATGGTTACGAAATTCACAAGGTATATGACGAAGGTATGTATGTATAAAAAATAAAATCAACATTATGAATTTGATATCATCGACCCTAAATATTTATATTCCAAATACGTTCGAATAGAAGAATTTGACCTAAGACCTCACAAAACTGTATTAGTTCATGTTAACACCTCTGTATGGTACATTTGGTAGCAGAATATTTTGTTGTTTATTCTAGGCTCATAATTAAATACTTAGAAACGATTTCGAACATTGTGTTTTAAAAAAAGACCAGGATTTTTTTTTTATTTTCTATTGTTTTTTTCTTAATAAACATGATTAACTTGATAGCTTAATTTCAAATATAAAAAAGAGAGACGAAGATACCAAGGAGATATTCAAACTGCTATGTTATAAAATACAAAATATGCTAAGGCAAAAATACAAAAAAACTAGAAAGGACAATATTACACAGAAAAAAATATCGAATACTAAAGAATGACCATTACGAACATAACGAAAACCCCGTATGAGCTGCGTTTATCCGGAGTGGTAAACAATCCTGCTTTCCGTGAGGCACATATCTCATTGCTCATGAAAATGAAAATCCTTGTAAGTGAAATTCGAGGACAAGTAGTTCAACTATTTTATTTGAAATGTTCATCATTGAAATAAATCAGACGAACATTATGTAAACTTTGTTTTTTAAGGATTTGCTTGTGAAAATCCAAATTAGTCATTTGATTGATATATGACATGTTCTGAAATAACAATACAAAAGTTATCCTTAAATATATTTTTAAGTATAATTTAAAGAAGATTTTTTTTCTTCTTTATTTTCATTTCATTTTGTTTTGATATAGTACTGTAAATCTTGCAGTTTCTATTTTTAAAAAAATATCTGCAGTTAATGATTTCAAAAGATAAGTATCGATATAATTAGCTTGTTTTTCTTAATGAATTGCTGATGTCTTTGAAGATATGGTACAAATATAAGGGCAACAGTAGTGTACCATTGTTCAAAAGTCATTAATCGATTGAGAAAAAACAGATATGGGTTACATAGTAAAACACATCAATTATAAAATGAAAACAAAGGAAAATTACATTAACTTATTATGCGCAAATTGTTGCGCCTGTACCTCAACATTATATATGTTTGCGGTTATCGCTATCTGAAAACCTTGAAAGTCGTCATATCTATAAATCAACCAAATACGTCTTATTTTAGACCGTGAATGTGTGAATGAGTGTTGACTCGCATGTCGGCTAAACATGAACTGATAAAAACGTTAACCTAGAGTCAGTTTAAAACAAAATTTTACGATAAAAGAAATGAGCTCAACTTCCCAATTGTAAACTGTCCATTTCTATGTATCAACATTCCAGCAGGGCCTGCATACCGAAAATATATCTCCCAATTGATACGGTATCGCCGGGCTTGAATTTCCTATTAGGATTTTCTTTGATAGAGGGATGCTGCTCACAAGGAAGCTATTAAACCAAGAGTTTTATGAAATGATGAAGTTGAAGTTATTCCTTCGTAAATTTTACGGAAGCCATAACGAGTTTGTTGACCGTTATGGAAGGAATGTTTCACAGATGATATCAGATATGTTCCTTATGTTGTCACTTTCATCCACTTCCCCTGAATGTGAAATACCGAATAAGACTATTTACCGGGAAACATTAGCAATAAGACGTGTGCCACATCATGACAAGATGAACAAGATCTGCTTACCCTTCTGGAGCACCTGAGATCACCCCCAGATTTGGTTGGGTTCGTGTTGCTTAGTCTTTAGTTTTTTATGTTGTGTCTTGTGAAAGTTTTTGTAAGTTCATCTATTTATTATCTGGCCATGGCGTTGTCAGTTTATTTTCGATCTATGAGTTTGAATGTCCCTCTGGTATCTATGGTCCCTCTTTTCTTTCGAAGTTACCAGTTTCACCCAATCTGGATCTAAAGCAATTTGTTGAGGTTTTGTTTTTATTTTGTTTATCGAATCTTGAATATTTGTTAAATACTGTTACCTCCTTTTTACAGAAAAAATTGTAAACGGTTATAGAGTTGTCAGACAAAACAAATTGAGACATGGAGACAATAACATCAATGGATTCAGTAAGTAGACACATTCACACTACGTGTACGACAATGTATGTGACAAAAATATCTAATATCAACGTTTAGCTCACAGTTGAGGAATGTTATAATGAAAATGTGCACATCTTTGGGAACAAATGATTATATTTTTGGTAAACATACAATACACATGATATACATTACGGGCGATTCCATATCCATTCTTTACTATGAAAATGAAAGAAAAATGAAACATCAATTTATGATTGTCTTTAAATTGAAAATACCATACTTTATTTTTTTACATTTTAGAAGCTTTGTTTTTTTTTTGCATTTTAGCAAGTTATTATTGATCGGTCTGTACTGGAATGCACTATATAATACGTATATAGTTTGAAGTTTGCTTAATAATTTCGAACATACTAAAGAAAATTTTATGTATATTTGAGTGTGAATTAACATTATTATAAGACGTGTCACGGTATTTTTTTTATCCCAAATTCATGTATTTAGTTTTGATGTTATATTTGTTATTCTCATCGGATTTTGTCTAATGCTTAGTTCGTTTCTGTGTTTGTTACATTTTAATGTTGCGTCGTTATTCTCCTCTTATATTTAATGTGTTTCCCTCAGTTTTAGTTTGTAACCCGGATTTTTTTTTATGCCCCACCTACGATAGAAGAGGGGCATTATGTTTTCTGGTCCGTACGTCCGTTCGTCTGTCTGTTCGTTCGTCCATCTGTTAGTTCGTCTGTTCGTCCGTTCGTCCGTTCGTCCCACTTCAGGTTAAAGTTTGTGGTCAAGGTAGTTTTTGATGAAGTTGAAGTCCAATCAACTTTAAACTTAGTACACATGTTCTCCATGATATGATCTTTCTAATTTAATGTCAAATTTAAGTTTTGACCATAATTTCACGGTCCACTTAACATAGAAATTGATAATGCGAAGTTCAGGTTAAAGGTTTTGGTCAAGGTAGTTATTGATGAAGTTGAAGTCCAATCAACTTGAAACTTAGTTCACATGTTCCCTATGATATGACCTGTCTAATTTAAATGCCATATTAAAGTGTTAACCCCAACTTGACGGTCCACTGAACATGGAAAATGATAGTGCGAGTGGGGTATCCATGTACTATGGACACATTCTTGATTTTCTATCGATTTATGAGTTTTAACAGCGGTTTACTACTGTTGCCTTTATTTATGTACCTCGTTCTGTTTAAACTAAAACATTTAGACCCTTATATTGAGTTAGACGATCAATCGTCAAATACCTAGATAAATATGTTTAACTGAAGGTAGTTATTATATGATTAAAAAAACGTAAAAAGACTGTTCAGAATAATAAACCATTTGTAATTTGTTTTTGTGAAGAAGAAGCAGGAGTCATGCTAACAAAGGTAGTTTGGTACATTATTGTAGGAAAGTAGATTAGTGTTTTAAAGGTATGGCCATCAAAAAATATAAATCAGCTTTTATGATACATCAATATTATAACTGTCATGGTAATATATATTAAAGGTACTAGTCTTATACTTTAAAACATCAGATGCGAGTTTTGTCTTCATAACACTCGTCAGTTACGCTCATACCAAAGCAGTTAGAATGTCAATCAAGTATAAAAATGAAGATCATTGACTACCAAATTTCCGCAAAAGTTGTTCTAAATACGGATAAGGTTGTCGATGCCTAGAAGAAAAAAAATGAGCAGTATTTTGAGTTATTCATAACAATAAATTTATAAGAATGACCATATACTTAATATTTATATCTTCAACGAAGTGCTTACAGGGGTAAATTCATTAAAAAAAATCTCCTATTAACTTCAATGTAAACCTACATATTTAATTAAATTTATAACTTTTTTACCTTTACAAATTAGAAGCTTTCATATTTCATTCATTAAAGTACAAATATAGCCTCATCTTTTGCAACCATCAAAACATGGGGTCATGCAGCATTTTCGGGCCTTCCACATGGCTTTGTTTACAAACACTGTAGTTTCGCACTTAATTCCTACAATGACCCCATCACTTTTCAGTCCTGTTTTTAAAAAAATTAAATGCATTCAGCATTATTTAATTATATTTTTAACCTCAGATTTGATCCATCTTATTAAAAAAAAATTATTGAAAACTTTATCTACCAATCATTGCAGCACATGTCTTCAATTTTATACTGAAAGCTCTCCCCTAAACGGGCGGTCCCTAATGACGTATATTTATTAACTGAACTTACCCCTACACAGTATACATATATATAGTTTTAATGCTGACCAACATTCCTGCAACTTATGCGTATGGGTTGTTCATATCTCAGAAGTAATTCAATATGATTTGGTTTACGTTACCTACATTTGTATCAAGACTACCTTATTAGAGGGAAATTTCTAAAAGAAAACCCAAAAGGTAAATTTAAGTCATCGCTTCCATATGTTTACTTGAAAGGAGTTACAGTTTGCTTGGACGTTATTGAATATCTGTGTTGCATATTAAAAAAGGTTCGTTTTCTTCTAACAAAGATATCGTTCTTCTCTCTTACGCATTAGTGACATGACAATATACGTCTAATTATTCATTTAATTTAATAACAGTAAAACGGCCGTATGAGGTTCGTGATGCACAGTCTTTAGTTTTCTGTGAAATATTTGCTTTTGTTAGTTTGTGTGTTACGTCTTTGTCTTTGGGTATGGTGATGTTTGATTTTGTAGAAGTCATTGTGACTAATGGTACCTTGGTGTCCTCATTCTCTCTTTGTTGAATCGAAAACATTCGAGTTAACGAATAAACATATGTTATGGTAAGGGGCTGACACAGTTGTTTTCGATTAAGTTCTTCTATTTTTTGGAAATAAAAACCTGCAGCTTTGATGATAATAGTTAATTGGATTAATAATTAAAAAAGAGGGACGAAAGATACTCATAAATCTAAAACAAACTGACGATGCCCTAGGTCATCGTATCGTTTTTTTGTTCACGTAACATCAGCTCTATGAACAAATGCGACAAGAGATGTATCTTTCATAAACGGAGATACTTCATAGGAAGACTAAGAAATACGCGCCAATAACGAAGAAATTAATCAATCATTATATTTCATTTATAATTTTAACATCTTTGTTTTCGTGAAGACCTTATAACAGTTTTAATTAGTTATCAAATGTACCAGGATTATAATTCAGTACGCCAGACGCGCGTTTCGTCTACATAAGACTCATCAGTGACGCTCATATCAAATATTTATAAAGCCAAACATGTACAAAGTTGAAGAGCATTGAGGATCCAAAAAGTTGTGCCAAATACGGCTAAGGTAGTCTATGCCTGGGATAAGAAATTCCTTAGTTTTTCGAAAAATTGAAAGTTTTGTTAACAGGAAATTTATAAAAATGACCACATGACTAACATGTTTATCCCCGCCACATTATTTATGTATGTGCCTGTCCCAAGTCAGGAGACTGTAATTCAGTGGTTGTCGTTTGTTTATGTGTTACATATTTGTTTTTCGTTAATTTTTTTACATAAATAAGGCCTTTAGTTTTCTCGTTTGAATTGTTTTACATTGTCTTATCGGTGCCTATTATAGCTGACTATGCGGTATGGGCTTTGCTCATTGTTGAAGGCCGTACGGTGACTTATAGTTGTTAATGTCTGTGTCATTGTGGTCTTTTGTGGATAGTTGTCTCATTGGCAATCATACCACATCTTCTTTTTTACATTACTGATATTCATGTCAACACCGAAGTGTTGACTACTGGGCTGGTAATACCCTCGGGGACGAAACGTCCACCAGCAGTGGCATCGACCCAGTGGTGTGTAAATAGTTATCAAAGGTACCAGGACTATAATTCAGTACGCAAGACGAGCGTTTCGTCTACATAAGACTCATCAGTGACGCTCATATCAAATATTTATAAAGCCAAACATGTACAAAGTTGAAGAGCATTGAGGATCCAAAAAGTTGTGCCAAATTTAATTTGAGCATCATTAATGAGTCTTATGAAAAGGGAACGAACTTGTTGAATTCCCATGGTTTTTTTTTTTAAGTGAAAACAAACAGTGTATAACCCTTTTAATCGTCTGTCTGTTCATTTTGTAGATCTGAAGAATGAAAACACAAGAGTTATTGGAACTATAGTTATGAATAGACCTACGGCTGGCGTTAAATGGGATACAGATGACAAGACCGAAGAATTTGGAGATGGATTAAACAAACAATACGAATTGCTGTTGTTTGATAATACTCAGACAGGTAAATTTGCCAAAAACGTTTAGCAATAATACTGAATTACAAGGCAAATTGAAAGTAAAATGAAAATTTTGAAAAACTGAAAAATACAAAATCGAACGCTATCAATCAACGAAAAAAAACCAATTATATTGCTGACTTGGTAGAACTATTTTACAACGAAAACGGTGGTTTTAACATGGTTGTACTGCAAGAAAAATCCTCCACTTGTATTTCAGCTATCTCTCGTACTGTTATATTGACAAAATTTGGTTAAAAAAATAAAATTCAAAAGGTTTTTATGACAATAACTGTGATCCAGCAGCACAAACTGAGTAAATATACACTTTCTTGATAAAATAAAATTAAGTTAATATGAATAGATAGGACATTATTAATATCGGTGGTTTTCAATCAAAGAGGAACTTTCTAAAAAAAACTTGACAACTGATTTTATATAGCAATATTAAAGTAATTCTGTGATATGAAAAAGATGGTTTAATAACTCCGGCGTACGTACAAATCGTTCCAAGTTAAAAACTCTGTTTTGCACTTAATGCAATGTATATGATGGTGCACTTCAAAAATTTGGGTCGGATGAAATTTACGCACCAGTGTTCTAAACTAGGCTTTACATGATTGAACAACGTCTTATTCAACGTACAACTTTTTTGATGTTATGAAAAACTGCTGAATAAAATAAAATCGATATAATGTGTTCAAAGTGTTTCATATGTTTTCCTTTTTTAAGACGCTCCAAACAACGGACTGCTTCCTTAGTTAATACCAAAAAAACTACGAAAAACAGTTTCAATAGGCATCTTTCCTGCAATTATAAAAGACATGGTTAACGATCATTTATTAACACATTACCGTAAACCTATTTATTTTGTAAATGCATAATAACTATTATTTTTTTTTCTTATAAAAATAAAGGTGTAATACATACCTCTGTTAAGTGCAATGGATGTGAGGATAACCCACTAAGAGGTATAAGGTGGAACTGTTTGCCATGTGCAAACTATAACCTATGTACAACATGCTACATGAGTGATAAGCACGACGTTAGTCATATATTTAAAAGAATGCTCAGTGAACACTCACGAGGGTGAGTTTATAATGATTTTTCTAGATATTTTAAGTAAAAAACATATATCTAGCCGAGTAGACGTATATGGTTTGGGTTACTAGTATTCTAATTATGGATGGCTGTAACGTTGCCGTTAATAGCATACATCCACTTCATTTTAATTTTATTGGATATTTGTCTCATTGCTAATTATACTGCATATCCTTATTGTTATATATTTTGTTTGTAAGCTTTATTTGATACTCGAGAACACCAAGTAACTGTTGTTGCCTTAATACGTATGGCACTCAACTTACGAACTTAAGAGGACCGCTTATTGCAATATATATAATGCCTCTTTGGTGTTTATTTAAAGAACGATAGGCAATGCTTTCAAAGAAACAAAGTAGACGATACCAACATTCATTAACAATTGCTTCTGTCACCAATAGATGTTAAGTTCTTTGCCATTTGGTCTCTGGTAGAGAGTTGCTTCATTAGTGTTCACATCACATCCTTTAATCTGCATATTCAATACATAACTTATTGATCTGTGTGAGGTCATTATCTACCTTATCTACAGTTTACGTATAATGCCTCATTAGTAAATATCACATTATATTCCCTGTCTGAGACCTAGATAGAACATATATTACGGATATCATGTTGTTGTTTTTCGGTGAATGCAGTTATTTGTTTTACATTCACAATGTAGCTTATATATTCATTACATGTTAATTGCTTCCTATCATTTTGAGTTATCCATTTAAAAGCACCTTTTTATCATGACATATTTTTTTCTGTTAAGTGTGTGTGTGTGTGTGTGTGTGTGTGGTTTTGAAAATATCATGCTTCGATACAATATAGTCGATGAAGATAATGTTGGCAGCGTAAACAGATGTAAGTTGAGTTCAATTGAAATTACGGAATACACTGCATAAGACAAGGAAGGTCATTGAAGCATGTAATCTGCATGTTCAATGTAAACACTTATACTTCTAAGTATACGAACATTTGATTTTTTTATTGATTCCGTTTGAGCCTAAAGAATATAAAATATAAGTGTCAAGATTCATTAGCAATTCTGAGAGAACACTTCCATTACGTATATTAAAATACATGTAGTAGTGATGTAGTTAATGTTTTATTTTTTTCTAAGTGTTTATTAATTTTTAAGCGTCATCTTGTATTGTGAAATAATTCATTTATTTTTAATGTTATATATCTGGACAAAACACTGTATAATTCAAACAAAATATAAAAGTGTATGCTCGGAAATGAGCTCTACATTGAATTTAATAAAATTATTATATTGGTATTCTAAATGTCTTTTTAGCGTTCAAATGGTACCACGAGAAAATCATGACTTCACATTTGCCTACGGTATACTACCAAACTCTAATGTTCAATTTGCAAAAGAGTCTAACAGAAACGGTAATGTATATACATTTTATCTGCAGTAAAGCACCATAAAGATTATAAAACACGTTCTTTGTCATGAACTTGAATTAAGGTGATACTAATTAGGTCTTTCCACCTTTCCGTGGAAAGACCTATTGAATTTGTTCTGATTATTATTATTATTATTATTATTTTTTTTTTTTTTTTTCTTCCGCCTAATTTTTTTTCTTGCGTATTATTGATGTTTCAAAAGATGTCGCTTAGATATTTGGAATATGGTATCGTATAGTTTATACGCTTTAAAAATTTACAACTGTGTAACAAAATACTTTACGTTGTAAGAGTTATCTCCCCAAACACTGTTTTCCTTGTGGCCACTACTCCTTCGCAACCGTTAAAGATTACGACAAATTTATTTTACCAAATTGCTCGTTACATCTTCAGGATTAGGATATTCATTTGGACCGAAGCTTTACGGAGACTCCATATGAGAGTTATTCCCCCTTTTCCCTTAAATTAAGTGATATGCATTTCTAAATGGTAAACCATAAGTGATAAAGACATAGGGTCTTTAGATTTGGGGTCCTTGGTCGAAAATAATAAAAATGAGGTCAAGGTCAAAGGTCAAGGTCATATTCTAAATTTTGATTTTGGCTTATTTTCATTTATTTTCAAATACCTTATGACATATCGACAAATAATTTTTCCTAAATTGTTAGTTGCGACATGTCCTTACTTGTATATTTTGATTGAAAGGGTGCGCAGACAATAAATAGGAGTTTTTGCCCATCTTACATTTAGAATTACGCGTAAAGTGATATTACTAATAAACCAAACATATTAAAGACCTTGGGTCTTTTGATTTAAGGTCCTTGGTTTGTGAACTTGAAATTGAGGTCAAGGTCATAGGTTAATATGACGTTCTAGATTTTGACCTTTGCTTTAAATTCATATAAATACATCATACAGCCATAGGAACTAACATTTTAAACTGATTTTTAATATTTCAATATCAAAAAAGATCTTTTCTAGTGGAAAGACCTACAATTGTTCTCTGAACAATTGGTTTTTAATTGTAAATGATATTGGTTCATAAATATTTTATTTGAGATTGAAAATCTAACATATATATTGTATATGAATCATATCTCAAAATCCATTTGGAACCTTCTAAAAGACAAAAAGAAAAATCACCTTCTGAAATTCTTTAATGTTACTTTCAGATATATTAATAATGTCATATCACTGAATAACCCATCCAATGTATTCCAGCCAGTACCAACAAGTCATATATCCCAGATGAAATTAAGGATATTAATCACAGGCACTCGTCTCAGATTTTTTTCCTCTGTATACCTTTATATAACACAAGGAACTTATCTCGCGATTTTGAAAAATGTCATACGGTGACGAAATTCCATTAAAATGCCGTGTCTCGGCTGTCAACCCCACTAAAACTTGTTATGCCATAAATATAAATTGATTTATCTTCACAATGGTGTATAAGACGCCTACTGTTGTTGTCGGAATCATCCGTACCAATCCTATCCAAGTATGTCAATCGTAATTATTTCGTCAACCTACACAAAATTGGCAATACACGTCTCGCTGTAAATGATAAGTTATAAAAACTGTTTCAGAAAAAAAACTGTTACTTTTCGTATGAATAGAACTTATCATACAGTTAGTAAAATTGTATAATATACCGTGAAAAAAATCTAACAATTGTTGTTTGTGGTATTTCTAATAAGTAACAAACTTTCCCATGACGTCAATGTCATGCAGACTCTCTCTCAACTTTACGTATGAAATGAAACAAGATCAGAAACTCCGAGAATCATTTAGACTTTCCCATAGAATGACCAATCGGAAACCGAGATATACAGGGAGACGTGACGCGTTTATTGCCAATTCTTCAGCGGTTTGCAAAATTATTACGATAGACATAATTTGGTAGGATTGCTACGGATGATTCCGACAACAAATGTAGGCATGTTATACACCATTGTAAAGATAAATCAATTTAGATTTACGATATAACAAGTTTTAGTGGGGTTGACAGCCTATAAAGCGGCATATAACGGAACTTCGTCACCACCTGACATTTTTCTAAAATGCTAGTTAAGTACCTTGTGTTATATTAAGGTATATAGGAATTTTTTTTCTGAGACAAGTGCCTGTGATACTAATGCTACTTAAAGTACTGCTTCGTACCTTTATATCTTCCGCAATATTGACAAGGATGGGCGACTTTACACTAAAATCTATAAAAAAAACTGGACGATTTCAACTTCTCAATTATCCATTCCCCATTTTAGCAGTTACATATCTTTGCCCCATCAAATGGTGTTTACATATCTTAGTTTATACGTTATGTCCATTCCTGTTTACGCTATACGGACTTCATATACACGAGTATACTTCTTACGCAGAAACTGCTCCAACAAAGGTCTGAGTAAGCTTAAAAATGACAGTCCATAAATCTTAAAGACACCATCACACATTTGTTGATCGATACGTTGTGTCGGTGTCTAAACACACTAAGGACATTTTTTCCACGTCTTGATTCTGGTTTACCATTAACGTCGACTGGTCTTTTAAGTATCGAATATGACATATAACCAGTCGTGTGTGACTGTGTTGCTGAGTGTTATTTTGCATTGCAATACGTGTCTCAGTATTTGTTTATCCAGCTTTCATGTATTAGTCACGAAGTTCAAATAGAAATTTTGATCGAATATTGTTTTGTGTCTCATCGTTTGTAGTTGTTTTTCTATTTGTTATTCAACAATCGTATGTAACAGTTAGGCTAGTTAATTAACCACTGCATTTTATTTTGGTTTACAACAACTACATGTTTGTGCACAAGATTTATTTCTTTTACTCAGTTTAACTGGTAAGAAAAGGCTGCCATAGTTAGATAGAACAGTTAGTTGCACGATTACTAACACAATTCTATATGAAAATGCGTGTTATAGTTACCAAATACATCAAATAACATAATAAGAAAGCTTATCTTGAATTCTATTTTTAAAAATGTATTTATGACGTAACTTTTTAGAACGTTGATACATTCGTGGAAAAGAGAGACAAACAGTTTGCAATTTCATTTTGCTCTGCTTGTACACTATCCTAAAATAATTGTAGTTATTCTTTGTTATTCTGTGGATTACATACCGAAATGTACTATTATATAATGTATTTATGTATTTCTATGTTTTGAGTATTCTTGCATTTTTTGTACTATATTCCTTTCATGTAATGTTGTCATTTTAGAGGTATATTTTAAATTGCCATGACGCCGGAGGTTTGGATGGCCACAAAACCAGATCCAACCCGTAATTTTTTTTCTAAACATGTTTTTTTGTTACACTTAAGTATTGTACCACTACAAAGTTAAAAAAAAGTCTGAAAAGACCAGTTTTTGTCTGAATTTGCATGAATTTTTATTCGACATTCTTAATATGTTTGAATAATTTTTAAAAAATCTTGACATAGTATGAATTTGTCTAATAAAGTTCTTGATTTTTCTTGACAAGTGTCTTGACAGTATGAACATTGTCTAAGCGTTTTACGACACTTCCTGTATCATCTGATAAGAGTCTGGATTAGTCTCGACCAATTCTTGACTGTCTTAAATTTGTCTTGATCTGTCTTGACATATTCTTGACTTTCTTAATAATGTCTGAATATGTCTTGACACATTCTTGACATTCTAAATAATGTCTGAATATGTCTCGACACATTCTTGACAGTCTTAAATATATCTTGACACTATCTCAACAGTATAAATTTCGCCAGATATGTGTACAGACTTATTATGCACTATTTATGACATTCTATTGCTCTTATATACTCCTTTTATTTATTTGATAATGGCTAAACTAAACTTTGAAGAATCAAGGATTAATTTGGTATAGTAAGATACCCTTTTGGTGCAACTAAGTTGGAATACTTTGAATAATCCCCATGTAGTTTAATTTTGATTTATTTTTATTAAACGTTTTATTAAATGTGTTAACTTGGAATATAAGTCGAAGTAACTGACAAATAATTTTAGTTTTGCCATTTGCAAAACTGCCAGTAAAATTTGCTTTACTAAAATAGATGTCTTGTAGGCAGTTTTAAAATGTTAACATGTGTCTCTTTTGGACCCCACAATTCATCTTTTGGTTTTATGTGGCTACAAAAAGAGGGGGGTGGCTTTCTGGGTCAAAGAATTTGTTCTCATATTGATTCAAATACCTTATTCTTATTTTAGAACACCCCAAAAACTTTCAAATTTAAGTGTTGAATTTTATAATAGTTTATCAAAAATAAATAGTTGTGATAACTCCTTCTTTTGTTTGAGATCAATTTCATAAGACCAATGATTTCTATAGAAATCATTCAAATCATTGCTGGGACCCATTATAAATACATTTTTTATTATTATTCCTAGAGTAGATAATAATATTCTTTAATCTTTTGGAATTATTCAATTTGTTTTTATGTTGAAATAATTAACTTCATAATTTTGATGAAGAAAATCCATTTTAATTCATTTTTTTCATCAAAATTATAATTTTCATAGTTTTCATCTATCAACAAACCTTTTAAAATTGTAGTGCCATGGTTGGTCAATTGATAAGTTGATGGCTGATTACAGGTAAATCAGTAATTTCTATTTGACAGTTGTGTGTACCATTACTATTAAGGGCACATCCTGTCTATGTGTAATACTTAATATATATTCAAACAAATGACATTACACACATTTTTCTTCTGTTAAATAAATGATTTGTATATCATAATTTGCTATTTATATAAACCACAACTTTGTATAATAATTATTTACCATATTAATATTTAATATTATGAATGTAGAATGAAATATGTCTATAGTATTATTGGTTTTAATCATTTAATTTATAAGATTTAGGGATCAAAATTTGTAATTTTTAAAAACCCACATTTAAATTGTTTTATATCAACACAACCACATATGAATTATTTTATACATTAGATTTCATCAATAATTTTACATGCCCACTTTTCATTTTTTGTTGTAAGAAGTGTAACTTGAAACAACAGTATATTTAATATATAAAGAGAAATAAAGATTAAAGTTATATCATAAATATTGGTCATGATTTGTAAAACTCAGAACCGTCAAGTAAATTTAAGACACAATTCAAAATGTTCAGAATATGTCAAGCCATACTGAGAAAAATAAGATTGTCGAGGATATGTCGAGAAATTTCAAGACAGCATTCAAATGTCAAGAATTTGTCAAGAAATTTTAAGACAATATTCAGAATGTCAAGAATATGTCGAGTAAATTTCATACAAATTTAATATAGATGAGAATTTGTAAAGAAAAATTAAGACACAAGTCATACTTTTAGAGAATGTCGAGTAAAAGTTCATGCAAATCAAGACACTGGTCTATTCAGACTTTTAGACCTTTAGTGTGTGTTGTTTCGTTATTTTCCTCTTATAGTTGATATGTTCCCCTCGGTTTTAGTTTGAAACCCGGATTTTTTTCTCTCAATCGTTATATAACTTTTGAACAGTGGTATACTACTGTTGCCTTTATTTATTAGACATGATATAAAAGAGGGACGAAAGATACCAAAGGGACAGTCAAATTCATAAATCTAAAACAAACTGACAATGCCATGGCTAAAAATGAAAAAGACAAACAAACAACAGCACACATGACACAACATAGAAAACTAAAGAATAAACAACACGAACCCCACCATAAAACTAGGGATGATCTCAGGTGCTTCGGAAGGGTAAACAGATCCTTATTCACATGTGGCACCCGTCGTGTTGCTTATGTGATAACAAATGCGGTAAATAGTCTAATTCGGTAGGTCACATTCATGAAAGGAAAGGGGATTGTAGTTACGACGTAAGGAACATATCCGATATCATTTGTGAAAAGGTTATTCCATAACGGTCAACCAACTGGCGTCCGTAAAATTTACGAAGGGATGATTTCAACTTCACCATTTGGAACTCTTGGTTTAATAGATTCCTTGTGAGCAGCAACCGTCTATCAAGAAAATCATGATAGGAAATGCAAGCACGGGAATATCGTATCAATTGGGAGATATATACCCCGTATGCAGGGGATAAATATTTGATATGCTCGGCTTAGGGCGTTGATATATCATTAAGACGAAGGGAATATGACACGGGAAATTTCGCACTGTATATCATAATTGAATCCTGAATTACACATATACAGGTAAGACGAAGTACTTGCGTTCATAGTTTTTTTTTTTTTCTTGTTTTAGATAATTGTGACATATGTATAATGCAGTATGTGCAAAATCAGGAGACTGTAATTCAGTGGTTGTCGTTTTTTTTTATATGTTATAAATTTGTTTTTCGTTCATTTATTTGTACATAAATTAGGTTGTATGTTTTTTCTTGTATGAATTTTACATTAGTAATTTCGGGACCTTTTATAGTTGAATATACAGAATGAGTTTTGCTTATTGTTAAATATGACCTATAGTTGTTATGTACTGTGTCATTTGGTCTCTTTTGGAGAGTTATCTCATTGGCGATAATACCCATCTTCTTTTTTTATATTGTCATACAAATCTTGAAATAAGTATTTTTATTTCGTATAGTGTTCATGGCAATATTATCGTTGAGTTCCCGGTTATATAGTTTATCATTCAGCTGTTCCTAAATTTTGTCCCAGTAATTTATTTTGTCCATATTTATCATTACACTACTTATAGGTTGCATTTCTGTAAATATTGACAATGTAATTTCCCATAGGAACTCATTTTACGGCTAAAACTGTACCACTTTTACTATGAAGTTTTGAAATCTTATCCTAGAATTTAAAGTTCATATGCATTACAATTTTTATCAAAGGTCAAAATATAGGGCTGTGCGGCATATTTTCAACGTGTATATGCCCTGGAGTCGTATGCATAAAACATCTTCACTTAAGTATTCCTTAAACTTAGATTTCACTAAGTATTTCCTTAGTTAAGTAAAATTCTTAAGTGGTATGCATACACTTACTTACGTCTTTACTTAACTGAAAAATACTTAAATCGGAACATTTCTCTAGTTAACGTATGATATATACTAGTTCATCACATGCAATCATCCGTGTAAAAGTTTGTTATGATTGTTTAAAGGAGTAGGTCCAGTAAGACCCCCTTTTTGGCCCCAAAACTTAGCAGTTTTACAAAATTGTTATAATGTAAACTTTGAGTTATTTATTGAAAAGTAGAATGCTTCTGCTACATCAATACGGGCTGTTTTTGATAATACAATGCACATATATCGGGTACTAGCGTCATAAAGTCATGCTAAATTACTGAAATCTACACAATTTTAGCATTTTAGTTAAATTTTAGACGGTTTACGTCTTAAATGAAAATGGCCGCATTTGTGTTCATTCTTAATATTGAAATGCAAATTGTATTTGATGATAATACATAACATTTATTAATGTTGAGGATAAAGACGGATGCGGCCACTTTCATTTTTTGACAAAAACCAGTTGAAAAGTGAATTTTTTTGCCTTATCTGATAGATTTTTCATATTTAGGCATGAATCGGAGCATTTTAATGACAAATCAGATAAAATCTTTCACATAATCTAAATGAATCAACTGAAATAGACAGTTAAGTTTTTAAAAGGTGTCAAAAATCTTTCGTCATACGAACCTGATATTTGAGGCTAAAATCGACCCTTACCGGACCTACTCCTTTATTGATCTATGCATGCTTTTATTTTAAAGAGATGGGTTTAAATTGATATTGGTATGTTAAACAATTCAATAGAACGTAACATAGTATAATTATGAACAATTGGCGCATATAAGACAACATTTTTTTTAAGGTTTATGTTTTGACGGATGAGCAATGGAAGAAAAATATTTCGGTAATCCAAAACTTACCTCTACTTAATCTTTAATCATCTTTCATGGGTGTAATATTTTCTGGAGACAACAATATGCTTTGAACAAAACATGATCAGGGTTTCAGTTGCGTAGCACAAGACCGAGTGTAGCATTGTAAGCATGTGCAAATAAATAATTTTACAAAACACTTTTTTCAATAAATAATTTACATTATTTATTTATTTATTTAATTAAGCTTACTATGCGCTGCCATATACCTTTCAGAACACTGGCTTACATTTGTTTATGGTTAAAAAAATACTTCTTAGATGTGAAGTTAACAATTTTATCACTTCCTTTTTACAACAAATAAAAGGGGGAGAGTACAATTTGCTTTCCAGAAATCCATATACAAACTAAGGCATTTTTCAAAATTCCTACAATATTTACTAAAACAAATTAATACAGAAAGTTTATTCTTTACATCTTAACGTACTTAGCAATATATCCCACTGAATATAATTATCAGGTAATATGAAAAAATAATCTCATACGAGTAAGGTATCATACACTTCGAATTCCATGCGCACTTCTGACTGCCGTAACAGTGATTTCATAAAAAGCAATCTTATTGTTTCAACCAAATGGAGGTCAATGCCCCTCCCTCCCCCTTTATGAAAGAAATCCACCCCTGGGTAAGTCTTAAAACTTTTCAAATTTGTCCCTGTAAGTGAAACAAATTTAGGATATGCCTATATATCTTTAGATTAAACTAAATTGAAAATTCAAATGACCCTCCCCCACCCCAAAAAAATAAT
This sequence comes from Mytilus galloprovincialis, assembly GCF_965363235.1. Lineage (NCBI taxonomy): Eukaryota > Metazoa > Mollusca > Bivalvia > Mytilida > Mytilidae > Mytilus > Mytilus galloprovincialis. Next base: position 52,058,323 of record NC_134850.1, read on the forward strand.
ATTAAACAACACACACACAAGTAGAAAATGTGGTTTTGCATGCTCTCTCTTCATTCCTTAATTCGGTTTTAACTAACAGTTACAATTGATACCGCGCGGTGTATTTTAACAATTTTAAAAAAACGTGCACATACAGAGTTAACAAAAGATAAATAGTTATTGTACCATGAATTACATGAGTGTAAAAAGTTAGTACTTTTCGGTATACATAAAGGCAACAGTAGCATACCGCTGTTCAAACTCATAAATCCATGGACAAAAAACAAAATCAGAGTAACAAACTAAAACTGAAGGAAACGCATTAAATATAAGAGGAGAACAACGACACAACACTACAATGTAACACACACAGAAACGGACCAAGCATCAGACAAAATCCCACGAGAATAACAAATATAACATCAAAACCAAATACATGAATTTGGGATAGACAAGTACCGTGACACGTCTTATCGCAATGTGAATTTACACTAAAAAATAAGAGAAAACAAACGACGCAACGTTAAAATGTAACACACACAGAAACGAACTATTATATAACAATGGCCATATTCCTGACTTGGTACAGGACATTTTTAAAGGAAATAATGGTGGGTTAAACCTGGTTTTGTGGCATGCCAAACCTCCCTCTTTTATAGCCATGTGAAATATAACATTAAAATGACAACTCAACAGCACAGGACTACAATATAGATAAATTGGAGAACACAATTGACAAAGAAACACAAACAAATATACACAACAACAAGATTGGGACATAGTATATAACTACCCACTTTTATCTCTTGATTTGTTGATTATATGTGATCTAAAGAAATTTATGATGATCGTTAATATTAAGCAATTAATAAGCGAATAGTTAGTATTTTGTTACTGGTATAGTTATTAATCAATTAAATTGTAGGTAACCTATTAATGTTCTGCAAAAATCGCATACTGTCGACTGATTTTTAACTATTTTTGAAAAATTAAAGTAGCTCTATAGGTACCTTATACTTAAGTGTTATCTTAGGCGTTTCCTAAGTATAAAGAATTTTGTGCATATCACTTAAGTTTTGTGGGCGTGACTTAAAACAATTAAGATTTTACTTAGGAAATACTTAGTTCAAGATTTCTTTAATGCATACCACTTAGATAAAAAAAAAAAGGGCTGAGTTTCCTTTACTTGAGTGTTCACTAAGGAAAATCTTAACTTAAGTAGCTTTATGCATACCGGCCCTAAACATTTCAGAGTTTAAATTAACACTAATTTTTATAACTACGCCTCCCTCGAATGAAGGGTTATCACAGATTTCAATGTAAACAATATACACATGTATATTTACTGGTAACATTCCCAAATTATGTCTCTATTAGACGGAACACAGAGAGCATAAATGAGAACCAGTATGTAAACAAAATTAATTTTCTATGAATATTCTAAATCTCCCCAAAAGAGGCGTGGTTTGAGAAACAGCTGTATTTACAAAGTGCAACCTTTAGCAGATTTTTTATGGTTATCGATTCAAAGCTTGCTGTTGATTTTGATGTAAATTTTATTGTGTGCCGGTATTAAGAAACTAATTGACAGATGACCAAGGTATCAGTCGGGTTCGAACTTTTAATTTAATGCTTTTTCAGATGTAAATTAAGTAGGGATGTTAACTCCGTGAAGCAGTACTAATAGATTACTCGTTGGATATACCGAGCATTACTCGATTAAAACATTTTTAAAAATGAAAACACAAAAGTATACCTATTGTATATATTTAAGATCGTTGTCTTACATTGTCCTTAATTGTGATTGTAAAAGTCCTTACATTATTACTTCGGACTAGATTATAGTCTAAGGAATCTTATACCATGATTAATAGCTCATTTACCATATTTACCGGAGTTTTTAATAAATAAGCCACACGACGGGTGCACATGTGGAGCAGGATCTGCTTACCCTTCCGGGGCACTTGAGATCATCCCTATTTTTTGGTGGGGTTCGTGTTGCTTATTCTTTAGTTTTCTATGTTGTGTCACGTTTTCTATTGTTTGTCTGTTTGTCTTCTTTCATTTTTAGCCAGGTGTTGTCAGTTATTTTCGATTTATGAGTTTGACTGTCCCTGTGGTATCTTTCGTCCCTCTTTTACTACATGTAATAATAATGTAAACTGGTAATGATCTTATCAAGTAGTTAACTAATATCTTTTGAAAAATTATTATTCCAACAACAATATATGGAAACCATCAAAAACACATTTAATGATCAATAAAGTGGTGATAAGTATAACTTCCTGATGTCATTATTCATTTTCTGGGAGTCGATAAAGGGTGCAACGAATTTGTTCATAAATCATCTTTGTAATTTTTCTGAGACGTTGCGATTTTGTCAATTTTTTTTATGTAACTAACAGTCCTGCTCATGAACACATATGCTCTGACGGTACAAAGGTGGAGGAGTGACTAAGATTTTGTTCATATATCCTACATGGACATTTGTACCTCTATTTTGAGAAATTTTAAATGACAATTAAAACGCAAACATTCGAATCGTTTTCTTATTTTGAATTATATATTGTCCCGGGAGGTCTTCTTAATAAATATATATATTTTTTGTTTCAATTTTAGAAAGCAACGACACTCTTACAGGAAACCGATAAATCTAGTATCATTTTGATAATCGATATTCGGTACTACCGAGCGATACTCGAGTATTTGAGTACTCGTTGACATCCCTCAAATTTAGATGTATTGCAAACTAATATTTTTTCATTGATCTTTGATTTTTGGTGTTTTAGTTTTATTTTCATTAAAATTCTTCACAAAGAATGATTCAGAGCCTTTTAAAGTATATTTCAGTCAATTGATAACATATTACATGTATCGGTTATGTTTTGGTTGATCCTGTTACTTGTTTCAGATTGGTTTCTGAATGGTCCTCTATTTGGTAGACGGTTCAGTTCTAAAACTAATCTAAAAAATAAATTTGTTTGGTCACTGTTCTACATCGTTCTTGTGTACATGTTTGTGACTGCATAGCATGGCCCATTGTGAATTACAAGCTCCCAGCACGAAAATGCAGTAATTAAAACTTTGTAAAAAATTCTGAAGTGCGAACAGGAATATTGTTGGCATAAATTACGAGGCATATATGTCTTTTGGCGATACGTTAAAACTTCTTCGAAGACGGCTCTTCAAATTCACATGCAGCTTTTCTAGTCAGTGCATTGTTAGGCTTGATCATTGAAGCTAGAAAAAATCTACACTGTATACATTTATCAGAAGTCATCTAATGTGTGTTCAAAGTCCGTGTTAAATAATATATAAATAACACATAATTGAGATGGGGATAGTGTAGATTGTTTTTCCGAGAAAACATTGTCAACCGCGGCGAAATATAGAAAAGAGGAAATGTTGATGATGTACGCGAATTGCTAACAAAATAGCTTGACGGAAACCCCGAGAAACACACCAAAAGATGCATACGTTTGAATGTATATACATTTGTTTTTGAATATTCACATCTATGCACTGTCGTCACTATAATAATGGAACAAAACTAGCAATAGGAAAACAAGTGATAATATGCATCAAACTTTATAAGATTATTTTTGTTTGGCGTTTGTCTATAATTTACATCTATTCCACATCTCCCTTCTTGTCATAATAATCACACCATTTAAGATTCCAAATGACTGTACTATTGGGATCGAAGTATATGTTTATGTGTGTGGTGCGTTTATTAGAAACTTACAAAATTGATAAAACCCAATCCAGAGTTCTTACACAATATATTACGTTTAACTCATATAATTTTAGATATAAACTCACGGTCAAATTACCACAACCTAGAACTGCAAGGTAAGGCAAAATGAGTTTTAGCTATGAGGCAGTAAATTTTGGGAACTCCGTGCCTAAATATACAGAGAGCCTCTCAACTTTGGCATAAATTACAGTTCAAACATTTTATTTCCACGTGATGTTCTTCAGAAAACTGCTTCTGTAGCTCATGTAGACAATAACTTTGCTGTCTCAGAGCTAAAATCTGAGGGTCCTGTATTCTGTTTATTGTTTTCTTTTGTTTTATTTATTTACTAAGCTTTGGTCTTTGTGCCAGTTGAAACAAAATTTGCTTATCTTGTCTTTTTAGCTTGCTTGTTTTGATTTATGCATGCTTGCTTAGCTATAATATTATGCATGTGTTTTATTTGTATGTGTTGTTTGTCAAATGTGCGTATTATTTGTTATTTGATTAAATATCGCTCTACAGAGCTCATGTTTACTTTGTTGTAATGAACATATCATGCCCGACTCTAAATAAAATTTACTTAGTTACTTAATACTAACTCTTTGAACCATAACTTTATATATTTCATATGCATGAACATCTGCAGCAATCGAGTGATTCAATGTCTTCTGTTGTGGATTATTATGTTCTAACATTAGTTTGCCTCAACCCAAATGTTAAGAAGTTGTTACACAATGCTGATTAACACAACACATATATTTAGTTTAAATTTTGGTGGCGTCACTTTTACCGTTCTATAGTTAAGTCCAATAACAAATTTAAAGATTGCTACATTTTTAGTTTCCGTTGTCTAAGTTTAGTTCGCCTCAGCAAATTGCCATGAAACTTACAAACAATGCTAAGTACTACACAAAACATATCATTTATACCGTCCTTGAGTATGCCCGTTTACAAATGAAAAATTGCTGAATATTTCGTTTCCGTTTTCTCACTTATGTTTGGCTCAACAACATCTTATGAAACTTATACACAATGCTTATTACCATAAAACTAAGAACTAACTACAAATTTTGGTAGCGTCACTTTTACAGTTTTTGCGTTATGTTACATTATATGCAAGCGGAGGCATCATCTGTGTCGCATGGACATATTTTCCAATTTATTTACTTTTGGCCGATTTTTTTTTCCAATGGCATTGTCAGTATCTTTTCGGAAATTATAAGTTTGAATTTCCCGTTCCACTGTATATTTTGCCTCCCTTATTGCATTTGTGAAGCAGGAAAAAAATTCAAAAATTACAAGGATAAAGAAATATTTTAAGAGCTATATATAACATCATAATCTTATAATACTGTTCGTTGAACAGTTAACGATAAGTATTCATTTAATATCATGTAGTACGATTTGGAATTTATTGATTAAAAAAATCATTTGTATATAGATATAAAAAGGTTAGGTACATGTATGTGTACCAACGAGATGCATTTATATAAAAGATATCTTGAATCAGATATAAGTTGTACGTGGTATTCCGTCATCTTAAAACACGTATTCCGTCTAATCCTACACACGAATAACAATATCAGCGGTTTATATAATGTAGTGTTGTGTTTTTTATGAATTACGATGTAATTGACTTACAATAAAGCAATTGCAAATAGTTTAAAGACAAACTCTTTTGACTTATTTTATGATCGACAGAATTATCCTGATGAAGATACCAAAGGATAGAAAACACAGACATAACATATAAGATTAGATACAAGTCATTTTCATATCAAGATGCGAAATATGAAAAAAGATTGGATAATAGATTATTACTAAAGAAGCAAAAGAAAAGTTAAATTATACAAATTAAACAAATAATCTTAAATTTTGATATTTTACAAATCTTCTGTTCTTTTTTTATTCCAGTTTTAAATATGTTTCAACTTCCTACAGTCACTAACCATAAGAACGGCACATGGGAATATCAAAATAAGTCTTAGCGTTTATTTTTGTGGCAAATTTAGTAAATAAAGACTTTATCAGACTTTAATAAAACGGTAAGCTACATGCTATGATTTTTTATAGGTCGTGTAGAATATCTAATAAAAAAGCAGACAGAATCAGTCAGGTCTTCTGCACAAGTTGAATGGATCGATTATTCAGAAAAGCGATATTGCGTTGGTGGGAAAGGTAAATGTGAGTTAAAGTTTACAAAGGCAGCAAAAGGACCCATGTATTACGAAGCAGAGTTACCTTTTATAAAAATTGGTAAGTGAAACAAACATAACAAACAGCAAATAGTTTACTTACTCATGATTTAAATTGTTATATATAAACTAACACTGACACTCTTATTGATATTGGAGAGTATTGTATACACAAATAGAACTGAATACACATAGACGTGGAGAATGAATGTTCCTTTTATGGGGCTTAATATACAAAGATCGATTATATTTTCCTATACATAAACCACCAATTAGAATCAAGGCATACGTGTTTAACTTCCATTCTAGACAATTGTGTTTTAGTCCTTAGATTGTCACATAATTGGACAATGTAACAATCTGTCTATCTGTTTATATCACAACAACTCTCAGAGACAGTTTGACAGGGTCCTTTCGTATGTGGTAGGATAAATTGTCCCACTATTATGTCAGCATTTTGATTGCATAATTTAATTTGTCAAGATGTATGAGACTCTTGTCACATGTGTGAGACAGTTTGCCATAGTAGAATTCGAAGTAGTGCTTATACTTAAGAGCGACAGAAACATGTTTCTACGGGAATATGGAAGTTTCTTACACTTGCTCAATTAATTAATATTTTGACTTTCTCTATCTTGCGGAATTTCCATTTGTTGTAAGCCTTTGAATTTGGTATTGTGTTATGTGTGTTTCCTTTTCATTATATTACACTTTGGCCATCATCGATTTATTTTCGACGGCATATCGAGTCCAGTAGTGAGCAAGGCATTCCATTTTTCATCAACTTCAAATTGGGCTTATGTCGTCGAACTCTTAACTCGATCACCACTGGTGAATGATACGTAGATGAAATGCCCACACAATATTAAAAGTTGAAACTTTAATGAGTTTTTTAAACACAAAGTCAATGCCAAAATTGCACGACTTTTAGTTCGCGAAATAAAACAAATTTACCATCCAACTTCTCAACACTGCGTGTGTTTTGTTTTGATATGGTATTTTGGTCAACAGATTTTCCTTTTATAATTTTTTTAACTTCTCGAAACCCTACATGTTACGAGGATTTTGTCTACCATCAGCCATGAATGGTTTCAGTAGAACTTTGTGTGTCGTTTTGATGCGGATGCTCGTTCACTTTATGATTGAGTTTACATTTTTTTTTAAATTTGAGTTCTAAGAAGACTAAGTTGGGTCTGAAGTAAGAAAATATAAGTCCAGTATCTTTTATGGCGTCTTCTGCTCTGGACGTTTCGTTACTCAGGATGTCGCTAGCCAAATAATAAGCCCTCTGTGTCAGCTTCAATGTCACTGATATGGTCATATATCCTAAAATTGGTATCTTTAAAATTTTGAATTACACGAAAGTCTAATGTTCTACCTAAATCATATCTAACTACCCACGCACATACGGCTGTGTTGTAATTGTAATCACTATCAACACAAACAAATTATAAGCCTATTCTTTTTGAATATTTTCTTTATCAAACTATAGTAGGATAAACACTTTGCACATCCATGTTCAATGGAAAAAAGCGACAGACGATAACAATGCATGGCATATCAATCCTATTCAATTGTATTTGATATATAGACTAATCAATAAAAAAACGATACATGTTTACCACAAAAATATAAAACTTTGTTTTGGTAGAACACAATAATAAAGAAATAACATATGTTTTAGAAACGTTCTACATAATATATACAAGAAACGTTTTATACAGTTCCTGGAACAATGAGGACTGATCCAAGTCATTACCTGGAATTTTGCAGAATTGAAGCGAGTATGGCCGCCTTTTGTAGCTACCACAGCTTCATACCTACGACACATAGATCAAACAAAAGGAACACTGTGAACTTGGGAATATTGTTTCACTCTCATATCCCCGTATTTTCTCATTTTCTGAATTTTGCTTTGGAAAGCTACTTATCACATTAAAACATTCCCTAAGGTTTGAAGTTTGGCATCTTCGCTAGCCAAGGGTTACGATCCACTAGCTAGCGAAGATGGAAGTTTGGATGAACTTCAAAACCATTATATAAGAAAATTGGTTGCGCCTACGTGACCCAGAAATAATTATGGCGATTAAGACAGCAAACACATTTCTCATGACATTGGAATAAAACAATTCCTGGGTCACGTTGGCGCCGGCACTAAAAAAATAACAATTTGTTGTGAAATTACCTGCAAAATGTATTTATGCTGCCAGTTGTGTCATCCGAACTAAATCAAGTCCAGACCTTCAGCCTTTAAAAACTGGCAAAATAGTGACTATTCCAGGATATGTCCTGGGCGGAAACCATGTGCTATGAATCGTCGACGAATAGTTTGACCCTAAATTTGCGCGGTCTTTACGTAGCAAAATCTGATGGAGTGTACCTCTGCGTAGCAATTAATTAGTTGCGTCAGTTTGCTACGAAACGACAAATCATCAGTCTTGATATAGTTTATATTGTCACATGCAAATGATTTGTGTTGTTAACCAGCTAGGACTATATTAACTGTATGTCTCTTTTGTCAGTAACTGTGACATCAACATTTGGGTTTTAACCCTTTTTAAAATTGAAATTATTTACCTGATAATCAAATCGAAACTATGCCTTTTTGACATTAAATATTCTAATTGCGTCATAAAGTACGGCGCTCTTGATTGCCGAACGCAAGAATATCATAAACAGTATCAGTTTTAGAATTTTGTTGAAAAGAATTAAAGAATTAAACTATGCTTGTGTTGTCATTGATTACAGAACTATGCTATTACAGAAACTTTCAATTGAAAAGTATAAAAATAGTGACAAAATGAACAGTGTATCGGTTCTTTCGTTTATTAGGATAGTAGTGAAACCCCATACGTCGGATTTTGCGATACTATATTTCTGTAGAAGTAACATCTGTTAATTGATCATGAAAACCGGTAAAAACTTATCCTGAAATATTTGAGACACGAATAGTTTATCTTGTATAGCTTTTATATATTTCTACAGATAATGCAAATATAGGAACAAGAGTTGTCAACTGTACAGATACAAGTACAGGTCGTGGATGTATAGGGACAATTGTAAAGGTAAGTTTCATTAAAGATAAAATGTTTAAAATTGTTATCGCAATTACAAACTTAATCATAAACAGTTTGTTTAACGTGTTCTTTCGTCTATAGGATGTTATGTCGACTCATATACATGTATGTTGTCAAGCTTGAATTTTAGCAATCTCACGTGTAAACCTTACTACCACTTATACCACATGTTCAAGTTGTCGAATCATTTATAGTCGATTTGCTTTGTCTTTTCTTCATTTCATGTTCCTGTGAACAAGTGTATGTAAGTTGCAGATCCTAAAATATCATTTTTACTGTATATGCCATAAATTTCTGATGTAGACTGATAAATAAAAAGACAATTTGTTTTTATTTTTGAAGAAAATGAAGAAAATGAGTTAAAATGTATATGTTTAGCAATAAATAGATGAATAAAGTTGTATAACGTAGAATAGGTTTTGTCATTCAGTTTCTTCATATTGAACTAAATTCCACTATGATGATTTTTTATGCGAGTCATGTTTACTGTCGAATAATGATACTATACTTTCGTTTTCACTGTAGAGCGATTCATTAGTATTGTATAAGCGGTGCGATTTCACTATATGCATTTTAATTTTGTTTGTAAAAGCCTTAATTAAGCCGGTTTGCTCAAACAATAGTTAAAGTAAGAGAAGAATTTGATAAAGTTTAACTTTGGAGGAAGTCCATTTATCACATAAATCTACAATAAAAATTCCTCGCATCTTAGAAAATTCCGCATCAGCAATAATTGCACTAATAGTGATAATTCATCGCATCTGTGGTTAAAATTGATCGCTTTCAATAATCGATATGCTATATAATGTTGCTTTTATAACACTTATTTGAACTTTAATGCTATGTTTGTACATTAAAAAGACATATCAAAATGAAAATTTGTTGAACCTTAACTTCAAATCAATTTTTTTTGTATTTTCGAAACGTAAACAAATATAGTTTTCCCATTATCCTTTATTCTACAATAGACATACTCGCATATGATAGTGAAAATGAATTAGCTGGATTCGCACTTTATATACACTGTGAACTTAACTGTGGATATAACAGTACAATTGAAGATAAGTACGACAAATATCCATAATTCCGCAAACTAAAATAATAAAATAAAACATTACCGATAAATTATGGATCGATTCAGTCGAAAAGATATGTTAAAGATACCAATAGTGACAACAAGACTAATAGATTGATAACGTTATGACAATACAAAAAAAAGAGAAAAACTCATAAACCCAATATAAAAAATTCAACTAGTTTTAGCTAGAAGAGCGGTAAAACGTGCCAAAAGAATAAGTGAATAATCAGATATGGTTTATTGCTAACAATAGTATTCTACTTTTTTTCCTATATGACTAGTTTAGTGTGACTTACATGTATATATGAGATAAATTCTTTTAAAGTTAACTCCCTATCTTATCGAAACAGCAAGAAAAAATCCCAGACCACAGATCAAGACAAAAGACTATGTATTGAGTGTTCTAAAAACATTGTAGTGTTGGTATAAATTTTGATTTACTCATAAGGTCTTTGCATCGGATAAAAACACAATTCTACTAAAACCAGTGTTTGGCTTGATACGGGTTATGTTCTTTGCATATATAATACTAAACCATTAACAGGAGAGATTGGACCTAAATTTAATATGATGAAGACATAATATACATACTATTTCAATCAGCTTTATTGAGGTCTGGCTCTGGCATATCAGTAACTGCTAGTTGTCCTTTGTTAATTTACGCAACATTGTCATTTTGCTGACTTTCTTTTCTTACCTATTTTGACATTGGACTCGAACTTATTTTAAACAGTGTTACTGTGCATATTGCTGAGACTTTCGCTATTCACCTTTGGCCAGATGTATGGGGGAAGGTTGAGATCTCACAAAACATAAAAGTACATCAAACATTCATGTACTTATTCTGATAATCTGTTATGTCTCATCAATTGTTTACCAAATAATTGTAAAATTGTCATTCTAAGCAAAATTTGTTTGGACGATTATTGTAAATTAGTTGTATAAAGTTGGAAATTGTATGTTATGTACATACACTGTTTTGTATATATTCTGGTGTTTGTCGTTGATGGAAAATGAGTGTTGCTGTGGTTTGCATGTTGTGTCGAATGTGAAATTTTTTGTTTGTGCGTTTCTTCTGATGAATGTTCTTGCGGGTGTTTGTGTTGTGTTTAGTCACGTAGTTTTGTGATTTTATCGATTTATTTGTTAGTATTGTCATAGAGCGGGAGGTTTGGCTGGTCATTTCACCAGGTTTAACCCACCATATTTTTCATAAATATCCTGTTCAAAGTCAGGAATGTGTCAATTGTTATCAAATAGTTCGTTTCAATGTATGTTGGCATTTATTTTTGTTCCAAAACAGTGTTCCTGTTGTTACTGTGTGTTCCTGTGATATTTGATGTGTTTCCCTCGGTTTTAGTTTGTAAGCCGTCTGGGTTTTTTCTCTCAATCGATTTATGATTTTTAAACTCTGGTATACTGTCGCCTTTACTGATCTAAAACTATTCATCCTTAAGAACAAACAAACCCAGATTTTAATGCTACAACACATTTTGCAATTTTAAACTTATTTTTTTTTTTACTTTTATGTCTTACAATTCTTTCTGAGGTATAAAAGTACACACTCATCTGGCTTATCATATTTCAAATTTGTAATGATTTTGTTTTTGAGAAATAAAAAAGTTAGATTCACTTACATTTGGTTCATCATTTTCGATATTTTTCTAATCATTGTAAACGTTGATCAGGTCACGTTCTTGCATGTTTTAAAGTGTTTTTTTGTTTTTTTGTTTTTTTTATTTCAATATATTTAATCATAATTCAAATAATGTTCTTACCAATTATCATATTGAATCTGTCCTTGTTCTGTCATTGTTCAATCATTGATTCAGTCAATAGGGTAATCTACGATAAAAAAGTAAACATAAAAAATTAAAAAGCACGTTAAAGCGGAAGCAAACGTATATTTACTATGAACAACATGATAAGACTAGCCAGTTTCGCAATGACTCGACGGTTTACGTGAAAATAAACACCAGTTTACGTGAAAGTAGACACCAGTTTACTATTTGTGTATACTAACATTTGGAAGTAAACGCAGTGTTACCTTGTTAAGCTTGGTCTGCAACCACCTGTATATTTAACTGTTTTAAAAAAATCCTAACGCAATTTATATGGTTGATACTATCCTATTTGAAATATTTCTTTTATGGTGATTCAAATACAAGAAATAACATTCATTAGCTACATTATAAATACTACTATATCAGAAATAAATGTAAAAGGAATACAAGTAATTTTGGAGCCCTTTATAGCTTGTTGTTCGGTGTGAGCCAAGGCTCCGTGTTGAAGGCCGTATATTGACCTATAATGGTTTACTTTATAACTTGTTATTTGGATGGAGAATTGTCTCTTTGGCACTCATACCACATCTTCCTATATCTATATACATAAGTATTGCTGTATTTAAGTCATATAGAACAAAGATCATGATTTTGCATAATAACTTTAATCTCAAGACTAAAACTCAATTTATGCCAACTATTGGTTTCACTTTTATCCTCTCTAGCTCACACTTCTGTTTTCATAATGCTTAATCGTATGTTGATTTCACTTAAACAATTTGGAATGTTTACCATCTGCTTTAGATTGACGCAAAGGAAAACAGACAAGTAGTCATTAAAGGGAAATCAAGAGAATGCATTGTAACAATTCAATGGGACAACGGAAAATCTATTCAGAGACTGTTGCCATGTAGCACAATACGACTCTTTGATAATGGACCTGCAGGTATGTTATATATTGATTTGCTTTATATATACATGAATAATTTGGACTTACTAAACTGTTGAAGAATAAATGTAAACGATATTATATTATTTTATTTTTTGTATTTAATGGAAAAGGTTGGATGATAATGTCTCAAAAAAGAAATTTGTCGTGGAATGCAAATTTGAGCTGGAACTCGTGTTTGTAAAGACAAAAGTCAACAAGACGCTTAAGAGCACATTCTGTTTATATATTTAGTTATGTAAAAATTTAAAAGACAAACCTTAAATAATGTTGTTTTTTATGGCTGGTACTTAAATAATTCTTTCTAAAAGTTCTCGAACCTTCGTATTTTGATTTTGTACACTCGTATTATGACTATAAATTATGATACCTAGCTATTCAATCCGTTTAGTTGGATCTTCCGGTTTTTTTTTCAATGTGCATATGCATGATATGGAATCAAATATCTTTGCAAATTTTATCATACTGAAACATCATTTTTCATATGCATAAGATACGGATTTCCAACCAAACAAAATATCATATTCATAGTGGTCCATATTACTGGAACCAGACGTGTTGTATTTTAAAAACATTTAAAAACACCATATGAAATTGAATATCCAATTGCCATTGCTTAATTTGAAGACCAAGTCAGTCAACGTAAAACCGGGAGTATTCGTAATGCTGACTTAATAAATTTTGGCTAATTTAGTCATGTTTCAAGTTTCACTTTACTATATTAAGACAATATCAGATACATATTTTAAAGAAGTTAACCGTTCATCAACGAAGTCATAGACACTGCTCAGTAGTGGATATATTTGAGGCGGAATCAGACGGAATCCCCAATCTTTTTGTAGGAGCCTACCCTATAGAACATTTTAGATTAATTATTGGTGAATTACAAAAAGGACCTGTAATTATGTTTAATTATATCTCAGTTTCAATCTTACATCTAGCTGAACAAGGATATCATAATCCGATTTCGAATATTTGGATTCAAATGAATATCGTGGTTTACGATATTTCAATTTAAACCAAATAAATTCAAAGCTATTACACAAAATTATTAATCTTGCCCATTGAGACAATCTTATAAAAAATAACTGTAATAATTATTTTACAATAGCTAAAAGTAAAATCTCGTCAATCTATCTTTTGACAATTTTAATAATAAAAAAAATTCAATTCAATTGATCAAATCTATTCACAACATATAATATGATGAATGGCGGCTTATTTCCTTTTTCTTTTATTTTAAAAAAGGCCTGTTCTGTCGAAATTAGTTCAACATTCAGGGAAAATTTTGGTTTAACTTGTTTGGCTTCAATGATTCATTGTGAAAACCTTGAAAACGCTTAAACTTAGCTTTTTGTTTTTACCTAGACAGGTTAGCTGGAAAGTACACGCATATCATGTTCAACAGTAACACTGTCAAAGTTGTATTTAAAAAGTGCTTCGGTATTGAAATATGATAAATCAAACGACTACCTCCGTTGATTTCCAAAAAAAAAAACACGCGGGTAAACCCCCGTCTGCAAATAGCTGACACATTTGCATCCTAAAGCTTTCATTTGTCGAGATATAAATAAAAGTGACCCAGAAACATATAGGCACATAACTATGTAAAGGATTCCCCATCACTTGCGGTCTTGTTTACATAATAAATACTTCAACCGGAGGTCAAAATTCAACATTTTTGCAGACGTTTTTGGAGTTATTTCACTACAAACTGAAGCTGTTGATCGGTTGAAGGCTTTACACCGTCATTTGTTGATTTCTTACATGTTGCTCTTACTTCTCGTATCATTAATTTTCTTCAGTTATTTAATTATGCTGCAGTACATTATGAAGTATACAGTACATTGAAACTTCCTAAATTTATGAACAAATTTGTCGACATAAATGACTTCAAGTATCTGGAAGCACCCCCCCCCCCCACTTTTCCCACATTTCAAGAAATTTCAGTTGGTCAAAAATTATTGTCTGAGTAATATGAGTGTGTGAGTATCTAAATAATAAGTTACATTCTGATACCTTTTAATCTGATTCAAATGCAAATCCTGTCTCCCTGCGTTACTTACAAGAAAACAAAGCTTGGACACTGGATTTATAGTTCAATCAGATCCATGCCATTCCTATATATGTGTGCTAATTTTTCTGCAATAGCAATACTGTTTCACACATTTTATACAATTCTAAAAATTTGCAATAATTTACAAAAGCATGTGATTACATATAGGAAAAGGGCACCAGGACGTCTCATTCATAATACTACACAAGGAGCAGGATCTGCTTACTCGTCCAGAGCACTTGCTCAGTTTTCATTTTTTTCAATTTGTATATTAGTTTCAAATGTTCATCAAATAGTCTGACAAAAGATATATGTATCTGCTGAAAATAATTTATTTAGGTGCAGGGATTACAAGACTTCAAAATCTCCCTGAAAGCAAAACAGTGAAAAGTAATGTCATGATAGGCCATTTGAGATACTTCAAGGAGTACCTCGAGGAGAAGTGAACGATTCTAAAACCTTTCCGTGTATGTCCTTCACACCTAAAAAATAATTAAAGTTGACCTTTTACATGTCTCTATTTGTGAGCTCAGACACCTGCATCTGTTGAAAAATGGCGTCGATTTATGTGCTTCTTTTTCGCAGCCTTAGTTGCACGGAGTGATGGGTAGTGATGTAAATATTTAGGGATTCCCATCATCATAGATACTATTTTTTGTCATTTTATTATTAAGTTGCCAATGCAATAGGATGCAAATGTATCAGTTATTTTTAAAAGGGGAAAACACCGGCCATACTTTTTTCTTCCATAATAACAACGTCACTTGCCATTTTCAGATGTTTGTTTCTTGTAACAAATGTGTAAAGTAAAGTCTCCAAAGAAGAACAAATATAAGTCCTAATCTTGACAGCTAGTTAACTTAAGAAACAGACTTTATGACTGGCTAAAGTTAACTTAAGACCGGTTTTATGACTGCTGTGACCGGTATCAGGACAAACTTTGTGTTAAATTAAAAACAACTTGGTTCTAGGACTGTTTAATGATTGTCCGCATAGTTAACTTCAGAACAGGTCCATGGCTAGAAGTGAAGTTAAGTCCTACACACACGTTAACGTATGGCCAGGTCTTCTATTAAAAATCAAACCAGACCTGTTCTTATAAAAGTTAATTTTGGTTTGGTCCATGATAAAGGTCTGGTCTGGTCAAGCACTATGGATGATTTTAATTCAAACAAACAAATCATCTTGTAACACGAGATGATATCTTTGTATATCTACGGGCGATTGGATTTTTGATTCACATTTATATGAATATCTGGGAACATTTTAATGATTTTCACCACAATTTGAAATAAAAACCTATGTATTTCTTCACAATTAATCATGGCTTCAGAAGACTATTAAAATCCCTGACAAAATATTTAATACTAATGTGTAACAGAAAGATTAAATACTCCTGTTACTGGAGAATGTAGATAAAAACAGGGGGAGAAATTAATTGTGTTGCAAATTTGCAATATCAGGTGATTTAACAAAAAAGACGAACATAACGTTCTCTCGTCCTTAACTAAATTTGTAGTATTTGCCAACGAATTATGACGCTAAAGTGGAAATAACATTTTTTTTCATTGAAAAGGTGTTGTACATGATGGTCAGTTTTGTTGTCGTTGCCGAACTCCCTCAATACCTATATGGGGAATCAGATGGAGATGTACCAAATGTGTTAAATATGATTTGTGTAATAATTGTTACATGTTAAAGAAACACAGGCTTAGGCATACATTTGAAAGATTTCTTTTTCCAGATGAGGGGTAAGAATGTTTAAATGATCTTTCTTAACATTAATTGTGTTAGGACTGGGTGGAATGGGTTTTGTGGAGAAATGAGAATTTGAATGAATTTTAGGACTTTCATGAAAAGAAGAAAAATTTACATTTTCGACTACTTTGTGTTTATACTATAATTGATAGTGTTGACTGTATTATCTTAATGTTTAACACATTACTTCATAATGTAAGCTCTATATTATATTTATATGTGTTTAAAATACATTCAATAGTGTTGTTTTAATTCAAAATACCTTTCAATACTGCTTTTTAATATGAAAGAACTCTCGTAGGAATAGAATATAGATACATGTATATACTATTGCTTTGTAGAGAAACTATGACGTTTTCGAGACACCAGGTGAGCAAGTCATATAGACAGTCTTACGGACTATTCGAAGGTGCAACAGTTGTTCATTTATCAAAAGGTAGAGGTACATACGTAACTAAGTTTTTATTACAAGATGTAGCGATCTTTAGCTCAGTTTGAAACCATTGTTTACCAATACCTTTGTGTTTCATGTATATTTTTTGTGTGTTTGTTGATGTTAAAAAAAACCTGTTATACGATACTAGACGCAACCGCAATATAATCCAACTTTTAAGATAACAATCAGGCATATTTCTTGCCATCAATGTCTCACATATATATATGTGTATAAATTGCAACGATTATTCCTAACAACAGAACTAATCGACTAGACAAGACACAGTAATACAGCTACATATAAGACTAATTGCAAATTAATTTCATTCTACCTAAAATTTTGAGTCTAGTTGTATCCATTTTAAATAGTATTATCTACACATTTTTCTGATAAGGTAAAAGGGATGGATCCATAAGCGATATGATTTATAATTTTTTCTACAAG
The DNA here is from genome assembly GCF_965363235.1 of Mytilus galloprovincialis. Classification (NCBI taxonomy): domain Eukaryota; kingdom Metazoa; phylum Mollusca; class Bivalvia; order Mytilida; family Mytilidae; genus Mytilus; species Mytilus galloprovincialis. The sequence goes on from NC_134850.1 coordinate 52,075,818, forward strand.
TTTTACAATTAAAGGAATAGACAATTGACTCGAATATATTTGTATGAAAAAGGTGTACCCGTTGTACTCCTTGCAAGAATATTTTTCAGTTGACGGTCAAAGATGCAAAATATTGCAGTTTACAGATTGATAACTTATTTTAAGATGGATATTTTTCAACGGGGTAATTATTGATTTTGCACATTATTTTTTTTACAAAAAAAAATCAAATACCGACTTTCAAAACTGCTGATGGATATAACCCTTAAGGTGTTATAGGTGGTCTCCACCATCTTGGAATGTAAAAAACAGAGAGCCTAAGGTCCATGTTAGCAACATTTGATACAGGAATGCAGATATTTAATTCCATTTTCATTTAAAAGAAGCAATTTATAAGAATATAACTTATAAATATTAATATTTGTACAAGTGTTAATTATTTTTGATGTTTATAAATGTTTTTGAATTGGCATTTTAAGGGGAGGTAACTCTAAAACAGTGCATTTTCATAGGATTCTACATGGAATTTTCCTATTTTGTAATTTAGCCGGAATAAACGTACGGTGACCCTATCTTTTCTTTTGATATTCCCAAAGCTTTGTCTGTAAGCTATATTTTCCTAATTTATTTTACAATTCTATCATTTTGTTTAGTGTCTAATCACCAAATGGTGTTTTTTTCCTGTATAATCCATACAAAATGTGTCATTTTGTCACAACCTTTTAGCTTGAGAAAATGCGCGGTAACCTATCATTTTTATTATATTTTTAAACATATATCAGTAAATACTACGTTTTGGTACAGTATGAACAAATTCTATCATTTTTATTTTAGACCATACCACCTTAAAATACATAAACGAGTCTTTCATTATTTCCTAAATAATCGAATAATCATGACATATTTTGTCTGATTGCCAATAATTCACTATCAAAAAGGACAAGTTATCAAAACATAATACAAACATGGTGAGAATCACAAATCACCGTAGTTGACATATATGTATTTTGATAGGCTATTCGTACATGACTGTAAGGGTTTTCTAAGGGTTGTTAAATATTTTGCGGTGGTGTCTTGCTACGGATTTGTTTGGACTTGTTTGTTTGATTTGGCCTTGAATGTTTGTCACTAATAATTTTATTAATTATGTATTTGCATTCAGATATCGTAGATCAAATTTATTCGTTCATAGTATGTTAATTTACGTTTTTCTTAATGCGTTAAGCCTTCCAATTGATATTTTATCGTGTGTTGTAATATGTTGTGATGTTATACTATTGTTTTAGAAATAGTTGTACAATAGTTGTCCTTGTTTATGTAATTTATACGTGTTTCTCGTTTTTTATATAGATTAGACAGTTGGTTTTATCCGTTTGAATGGTTTTACACTAGTAATGTTTTGGCCCTTTATGACTTGTTGTTCGGTGTGTGCCAAGGGTCCGTGTTGAAGGCCGTACATTGGGCTATTATGGTTTTCTTTTATTTATAAATTGTTATCTGGATGGAGAGTTGTCTTATTGGCACTCCTACCACATCTTCCTATATCTATAACGACAAATATAAACCTTTTTATGAAATGACGTCACACATTTGTGCAGCATCGTCGCGTTTGTATGTCCATCTGAACCTATTTTACATTGAAATGTTTGTGGGTATATTCTCACAACCGAACAACTTTCTCAAAGCGTGTTTAAAAAGTAGTTTTACTTATTAATTCATTTATTTCATACTCTCGAAAATAAAAACATACCAATAGAAAGACTAATGGCTGCTCGCTTGATCTTCTTGATGGTAAAGTCAACGACACAAGTGCCATTACGTATATGAACATAACAGCGTGTTTAGTATGTAGGTTGCATACACACAAAAGAAGATTGTAGTTGGGACAATAGGAACATATCTTTTGTACTCTTTGAAACAGATATAAAAATAATGGTGGTCAACCAGTTTATCATAGAATTTGTGTATGGTATTACGCATCTAGTTCAATGTGTTGTTGATGTTGTTATAAGTTTAGCTTAGTTCATCGTTCCTTATTTTGAACAAAAATAAGACCGGTTTTATTGTTTTGATTGGTTCACATTTGTCATTTGGGAGAACCTTTATAGTTGAATATCCGTTATTGGTGTTGCTCATTATTGAAAGCCGTACGGTGACATATATACATGTAGATAGAAAAAGATACATACATGTATAAAGGGTATATTGTCTGTATTATTTGGTGGCTTGTAGAGAGTTGTATCATTGGCAATCATTCAACATTCTTATATTGAATAAGAATCATGAAATAAATACATGTTACACTGATAACATGCACTTGGATGTGTATTTCTTGCCTTTTTGTAGGATGGTTAGTTGTGTATGATTTGTAATTTTAGTTGCAGAACGGTGCAGCCCTAACCTGAACAGCCAGAACACATGGTAACCAGCCATATTTGGACTGGTCAATGTTAACCTGTGACAGGATTTAAGACTGATACATGTATAACCAGGCCTAGGACCACAATCTAGTTAATTTGAAGAGATTTTCTGGTCCTAGGACTTTTTTTTATGTCTGCCGAAAAAAAGTCAACTTGGAATCAGGTCCGCTAATGATATAATTTAACTTCGAACAAGTCCTGCCATAAGTTAATATGCGTTAACTTCGAAACCAGTTCTGCCACTAGTTAACTTTAATTTAAACGAACCAGATCCCAAGTTAACCTTTGACTGGTATGCTAAACACTAAGTAAACTTGTAACCAGGACCTCTAAACATCGAATTAGAAAAAAAATCTTTGGTATTCACATAGAAAAATAGATTAAAATTAATACTTCCGTGTTATAAACACGATAACATGTATGTGTATATAAGTATTTGCTTGTTATACATACTTGTCCGTGATCTGCCTTTCTATAAATAAAGAAAAAATGATATTGGTTACAAACTAATTGGCATTGGATATATATTCCCATATATATCAAATTCTCTAAATTGTTTAAATCATAGTTGAATTTGTTAATCTATATAGCGGCATAGTACATGTAGTATATCAGCATTATTTTTATGTCAGGATAGAATAAATAATAAATATAAAAGTAATATTGAAAAACAATGACTACAAACTTTTGTCTGTAATAATTTATATTGCCAGCATATCCTCTTTTTATTCATAAATAGTGTCTCGAAACGAAATTTCGGTAGTTGTGATACACTAGGCTGACTCCGAAATTAACATGATAGTTCTTTGATCGCATCAACCTATACTGACCATATGTTCACTTTATCATGTAAATATATATATCATATGTACTGCATTACGACACTAGATTAAAACTGACGAGGAAAGTAACACCCGGCCAAGCTTTATTATTGTGAAGCCAAGGTGGTCCAGTGGTCTAGCGTGGGATATAGTGCAGTCGAATTGGTGCCACGATATCTCAGTAGCAGGAGGTCGAGTCCCGGAGAGGGAAGAAGAATAAAAAAATTGTGAAATTTTTTTTACAGATCTAACGTTATTTGGCTGATGTTAAGACGAATTATATATACATAATGAATTGTCATCCTTGTAGCACCATCACTGCTGGTGAACCGATTGGTAACATATGTTGAAGAGTTCTCACTGGTTCAGACTTACTTGTAACATAATTATTTCTCTGACTGCATTTTGCATTAATTTGTAGGATCCTTAACAATAGATAATTCAGCTGATCTGATACCATCTTCATGCCTTTTATATCATGTACTGTATTACGACGCTAGATTGAAAATGACGAGGAAAGGTAACACCCGACCACCAAAAGCTGTATTATCGTGAAGCCAAGGTGTTCGAGTGGCCTAGCGCGTGGGATGCCGTGCAGGTGATTGGGTGCCACGACCAGAAGCACGAGTTCGAATCCTGACGAGGGAAGAAAAATAAAAACAAAATGCGAAAGCAAATTTACAGATCTAACGTTGTTGGGCTGATATCTAGACGAAATATATATACAGAATGAACTGTCAGCCTTCTAGAACCATCACTCCTGGTGATCCGATGAAAAAAATCTCTGGTTCAGCATGTTCAGACTTACTTGTAATATATTTATTTTTGTGACTGCATCTTGCATTAATTTGTAGGATCCTTTACAATAGATTACTTAACTGATCTATTTTATCTGCATGCCTTATATATTATGTACTGTATAACGACGCTAGATTAAAACTGACGAGGAAAGGAAATACCCGGCCAACGAAAGCTTTATTATTATGAAGCCTAAGTGGCAAGTGGTCTATATATAATTCATCTAAACATTAGCCAAACAATTTTAGATCTTTAATTTTGCTTAGTAAATCAGCTATATTTTCATGTCCGGACAAAATGTATAATACAAATAAGAGTAATATTGGAACAAATTGACTACAAAATTTTTTTCGCATTAATTTAGAGTGCCAGAATGTACTCCTTTTGTTCAATATATTGATACGTAAGAAAATTTCGGTAGTTTTGATACCTCATGTTGACTTATACAAACAAATTAGTTGACCTCCTCAACCTAAACTTACCATTTTTGCACTTTATTATGTAAATATATCTAGTTTCGCAGTAAATCAGCAATATGTTTATGTCAGGATATAATGGTTAATCCAAATGAAAGCAATAATGAAACGCAATGACTACAAAACTTTGTCTGCATTAATTTAGAGTGCCAACATGTCCTTCTTGTGTTCAATATAATGATATGTAACACCAATATTGACAACATTTGCACTTTGTTATGTAAATATATGTAGCAATAGGGTAAATTATTTTTATGTCAGAATAGAATGTAAAATTTTACTAAAGGCAGCAATATTAGTACACAATGACTACAAAATGTTGTCTGCATAAATTTAGAGTGCCAGCATGTCATTTTATTCAAAGTATTATTATGTAACGAAAATTCAGACGTTTTAATACCTCAGGCTGACTTGTATAGCAAAATTATCTGACCACATCAAACAAAACTGACTATATTTGCAATTAACCATGTAAATCTAAATAGCGGCATAATAATTCAGTAATATTTTTATGTCCGGATTTAATATATCATTGAAATCACAGCAATATTTGAACACAATGACTACAACATTGTGTCTGCATATATTTAAAGTGCCACAATGTTTTCTTTTAGTCAATATATTTATACGTAACAAAATTTCACTAGTTTTAATACCTTATGCTGACTTGTGCAACAATGTATAGCAACATTATTAGACTGCAGCAACCTAAGCTGACCATTTTTGCACTTTATTAAGTATATCTTTATAACCAAATAGTTAATCAGTTATATTTTTATGTCAGGATAGAAATATAATACAAAAGCCAGCAATATTGGAAAACAATAACTACACAATTTTGTTCACGTAAATTTAGAGAGCCAACGTGTCCTCTTTTTATTTAAAGTATTGGTAAGTAACAACATTTCAGTAGTATTGATACCTCAAGCTGACTTGTATAACAAAATGATTTGACAGCACCAACCAAAACTGACCATATTTGCCCTTTATTTTATAATTTTGAATATTGCTGCATAGTAAATGAGCAATATGTGTATATCAGGATTAAATCTATAATACAAATGACAGCGTTATTGGAACCCAATGACTACAAAATCTGTCTGCATACATTTAGAATGCCAGCATTTCCTCCTTTTGTTCCGAATATTGATACGTAAAAAAAAATCAGAAGTTGTGATACATTAGGCTGACTTGTATGACAATATGATTTGACCGCACCAACCAAACCTGACCATATTTGCACTTTATTTTGTAAATCTATATAGCTGCAGCATAGTAAATCAGCAATATTTTGATGTCAGGATTGAATGTTTTATACAAATGACAGCAATACAAGAGTACAACTTCAAAATTTTGTTTTCATAAATCTTGTAAATTAAGAGTGCCAGCACGTCCTCCTTTTGTCCGATATATATGATATATTTATACGTAACAAAATTACATTAGTTTTGATACCTCATGCTGACTAGTATAGCGTAATTATTTGACCGTATCAAAGTTCATATGCAGGAACCAATACTTTGTTTATAAATATTTCGAATCAACTTCACAAATATTACTCGATGGTCTTGCAGTATATATTCTGGGTACTGACTCTGTTTATTGTCTAATCACGTGTTATACTATTCTTGTATGTGTCTTTATGACAATTTTTGTATTACTGTTTTTCATGTGCTTTGTCTATATTCCTTTTTGTGTTTATTTGATATTTATAACGTGACTCTTTACTTGTTTAACCCGTCAATGTCTAATTGTACTATGACAATTTTTGGATTTTCGTCGCACTTTTTTGCTAATGTGCTTTGTTTACATCTCTTTTTGGTTTTTCTTTGTAACATATTTGTTAGTTTCATAGTGATAAAGATATTAACACAATTCGACTGCAGAACCCTTTTTTAACATTTAACTATTATGTCTGTTCGGTTTGTTCACAGATCGTTGTCAAAATAATAGAATATGATGCGACGGTCATGCAAGCTATAAAACTAAGTTTAACCAACCATTAAATTTCCTACATAAAAAAATGCCTGTACCAAGTCAGGAATATGACAGTTGTGATCTATTCGTTTGATCTGTTTGAACATTTAATTTTGCCATTTGATTAAGGACTTTTCGTTTTGAATTTTCCTCGAAGTTCAGTATTTGTTTGATTGAAACAAAAAAAACTTTTTCTTTTTTCGTTTTACAGTCCATTAGATCTATTCAGTCTGTTATCAGGCTATTCCGTTATTGTTGTGTTCGCGTACACATCAACAACGCAACATGTAATTATCTGCAAAACTACTGAACAGAACAGAATTAGATACAGCAATTTGTTTTGAAAATAGGAATGAGTTATCAAAATTTGCAAATTGGCAGGTATTTTAACAAAGAGACAGGACTATTCATTGCTAGTTTATTGTTCAAACATTCCAGATGCTGGTAAGAATTAAATGACCGTTTCAAACTGATATTTATTTACTAGTGTTGAACAATCTTAATTGATATACAAGATTTAAACATTGGTTAATTTCGTTCGAATTTCAGAGTACGCATACGTTAGTATAAACAATTGCACTGATATTTAATTAATGAAATTACATATGTTATAACCATTTAAGTAAAAGCATGATTTTGTATTTGATTTTGTGATTATGAGGTAAAATGTTAGTGTTATTCGAAGTGGAAGTTCGAAATGTGTGCTTTACTAATTTAAAAATAATAATATAGCCTGTAAATTGCCAATTAAGATCACAGAAACGATAAATAATATTAAGTGTGTATACCTTTATATCATTACAGTTTAGTGGAAATGTATTTTACTAATTTAGCACCGTTTTGTTGTACCATTCACTTTCAACAGCACAGGAAGAAGGTACAATAACAGCTATTTGCAACAGTTTTGAAGACATAGTTCCAAGCTACGTTGCAGTCAAATGGGAGGACAAAACTGTCAGTAGAGATAAAATTATAGATCTAAAATGCACCAAGACTAAAAGGCCCTTTCCGTACTACCACAGCCATTTACCAGTATTAAGAAAAGGTACGATTTTTTTAATTTTTTAAATAGTATTTACTGCTCTATGTGAACGTCTGTTGTGCAATCGGTGGTGGGAAATTAATTTGTTATTCCTTAACTTTAAAATATACCTACCTTCTTTAACATGTGTTCATAGCTACTTAGGTATATCAAATTCACTTATTAACATACATGCGTTATGCTGAAAGGATAATTGGATGATGATTTCATTCACCGGTAATAATAATACTCCATGTCTAGAATACACTCTTGTTTTAGAAGTGCAAATGTTGATTTTCTGTTTATTTATTACGAAATGCAAATGTTTTTCTTCATATAAACTATGAAAAAATCCACCATCATCAATACGTTTTTGGTGAACGATTACAGAACTTGTTTTTAAATAAGCATACAGTCTATTATCTATTTAAAACAACCTATCTAGTCAACCAACTTCGTTTCAATTGGCGTTTATGGCAAAAACCGATGGAATGACAAGATTACAAAACAAATAAATGCAAGAACACCCAAAGACAGAGAAATGCATAAATAAGTTAACTTCAAATTGTTCAGAGAACAATTGTAGGTCTTTCTACATCATTTTTCCGATTATTGATAAGAAGGTATGTCCGGTTCTCTATTGGGGTCCAAACCTTGGTTTCTTCATAATGATTCATTAAATAAATGTCGCTATTCATTTTTGCCAGAAATAAGGGATAAAATTGTAAACTTCTGGTTTGAAAAAATATCACTCCCGGTTTCACCAGATTGCTTTATTAAGACTTGTTCCAGAAAAATAGGGTTTCTGTACAATTTTGCCTGTAATACATTTGTAATAAGGGTGATATTTGGTACTGCTGGTTTTAGTGAAGGTGACTTCCGGACTTAGCTTTTTAATTTTCTCCTTGATGATATTTATATAAAAAAAAAGAAGATGCGGTATGATTGTCAATGAGACAACTGTCCACAAGAGACAAAAATGACACAGACATTAACAACTATAGGTCACCATACGGCCTTCAATAAAGCTTATACCGCATAATTAGCTATAAAAGGTCCCGATAAGACAATGTAAATGTACGTTTTGGCAACAAGTATAAAAAAGAAGATGTGGTATGATTGCCAATGAGACAACTATCCACAAAAGACCAAAATGACACAGACATTAACAACTATAGGTCACCGTACGGCCTTCAACAATGAGCAAAGCCCATACCGCATAGTCAGCTATAATAGGCCCCGATAAGACAATGTAAAACAATTCAAACGAATAAACTAACGGCCTTATTTATGTAAAAAAATGAACGAAAAACAAATATGTAACACATAAACAAACGACAACCACTGAATTACAGGCTCCTGACTTGGGACAGGCACATACATAAATAATGTGGCGGGGTTAAACTTGTTAGCGGGATCCCAACTCAGGTTGTGGGTATCCCTATGGTCACTAGTTGCGCCCCTTTAATAGCAGACTTGTGTTTGTACTGTTCTGAATCACAGTTAATGACTAATCTCAAAAGACCTGTCGAAATTGCATTTAAGTGATAAATTCAACAACACTTACCGTTATCTTGATGATACTTTTTCGTTAAATAATCAAGAATTTTTTCAACATACCACTGAAATATACCCCAAGGAACTTACTTTAAATAAATCAAATTTGAACGGTAGTAACTGTTCTTTCCAAGATTTAGATATTTCGGTTTCAAACGGGAAACTCCACACTAAATTGTACAACACAAGGGACGATTGTTCGTTACCTATTGTTAATTTTACATTTTTAGGGATGGTGATGTTCCTTTGGCACCATCTTACGGTGTTTATATTTCACAGCTCGTTCGCTGTGCCTTTGTCTGTTGCGACGTTTTTGAGTTTCACGAACGTAGTCTATGTATTACTGGTAAATTGTTAAACCAGGGATATCGTTACCATAAATTACTTAAAACCTTTACTAAGTTTTTCGATAGATATAAAGATTTGGTTTTTGAAATTTGATTGTACCTCTAGAAAACTTATTTCAAACAGGATAGCACATCCTCATTTTTACGGAAATGTTGTTAACCGTGCCCGGACATAATTAAGATATGATCCTTGTAAACTTATCGCTCCTTTAAATGACCTTATTCTAAAATGTTACCAATTCAACACTGTGATAAGATCATTGAATATTGTTTAAATTGGTATAAATATTGATTTTGTTATCAGTAAATTTTAAACAAACTAAATATAACTAGTATGTTATATACATATTCACATTTATGGATCTACAATCTGTCGATACCTGTATCTTGGCATTGCACAAGTTCGTGTTTTCTCTGACTGTTTATGACGTCTTTACACAAAATCTATCGGAAGTTGGATGTGTACGGATTGAAAAATTTGTCTTAGATGCATAATGTTTTGTTTAGTTGTTAGTGGATTTGAACTAGCTGTCAGTTAACTGCGAGTACTCTCATATATGTTTATAGTGTCTTTTTGTTGTTGTGTGTACATGTAGCCGGTCACGTCCACTTGTTTTTTTTCCATCTGATGAGTTAAGTCCTTTTCAACTGATTTTCATCGTTTATTCTTATATTATACTGGTATACAACTGTCCCAGGTTAGAGGGAGGGTTTGGATCCCGCTAACATGTTTTACCCCGCCGCATTATATATGTATATGCCTGTCCCAAGTCAGGAGCCTGTAATTTAGTGGTTGTCGTTTGTTTATGTTTAACATATTTGTTTTTCGTTCATTTTTGTATATAAATAAGGCCGTTAGTTTTCTTGTTTCAATTATTTTACTTTGTCATCTCGGGGCTTTTTATAGCTGATTATGCGGTATGTGTTTTGCTCGTTGTTGAAGGCCGGACGGCGACATATAGTTGCTAATTTTTGTGTAATTTTGGTCTCTTGTGGAGAGTTGTCTCTTTGGCAATCATACCACATCTTCTTTTTATATCAACTGATTTGTGTATGAATGCATATATTAAAATTATGTAGTTTCTAGGAACTTATTTTATTAAATGATTGCAAACATGGCTACTTCCAGTTTATTCAAGGTCACTTCCGGCTGATATTAACAGGTCAAAATAATCCGATTACAAAAGACCCTATGACTTTATCATGTACCAAGTTGGAGAAATAATCAATTAACCTCCTGTTGAATCAATTCAGAGCAGAGATGGGTCCGATTACTTTCAATTTAATTGATTAAATTACAATTACTTTGTTATTTGTACGATTAAATTACAATAATGCTTACATCATTTCTGAAAGTGTCTGATTAAATTAATGATTACATTGGCAAAGTAATCATGCTTACATCTGATTACAATGAATTTAAAAAATCGTTTTGAATGATGTGAATGAAGAAACGTTTAATATAACTATATCATTTTTGTTTATATATATTATATAATGATAACATCAAACTTCATCTATTTAATAAACCACAAAAGTTTACTACATACATACATGAACATTGTGTCACTGGTTATAACCCATTACACTTTATCATCATTGATCTCTGAATTATTTTTACTTCAATTGAATATAGCTTTATAAAAAGTTTGCTGTTTGTCGTCTTATCTCTTCCAAACTTTATATGTATTTCAAGATGCAGTTTATGGGAGTTTAAATATGGATGAAATAAAGTTACCAGTTAAAAACTATGTAAAATTTTAATATAATTGTTTAATCAAATTGTAAACAAAATACAAGTACTTTTTTTTACATTTTACATGTCCTGTCCAAATACATACACAAATTATTTTTAACAAGATATTTGTCCAACTTTTAATTTAGCTTGTTTTGATTGGTTTCATATCCGTCAATTCAAAGTTGACTAAAATCACAATATTAATAAAAGATTATAATTCAGAGTTAAAGCAAAGTATTACTTGATTTAACAGTTATTATCAAATATATACATGCATATGTACATCTTTAAATTGTGAATATAGGTATAATATCTTTTACTAAGGCCAGAGACATATACTTGTACTATATGTCTATTATTAGGCTAACAGTGACTTTTCAATACTGTAAGAGTTTATTTCTAACTGAAGTATACAAATCAATTAACATGCTAATATAAAGTAAACCAAACCATCTTAATATGTTGAACATTTATTTAATAAGAATAACAAAAAGGTTCATTTATTGACCATATCACAGTTTAAGAATCAAAAAGTAATCAAAAAGTAATCATGATTACAGGGTATTTTGAAAAGTAATTGATTAAATTAAATTACATGTAATCAGATTTTTGGCGGATTTATGATTACAATGATTACTTGAAGAATTGTAATCAATTACAGCTGATTAACGATTACAATTACAATTACCCCAAGTCTAATTCAGGGACATTAACTCCTATTATATGTGATTGACCACATGTATCAAACATATATCTTAATCACAATCAGGCAGATATTTAGATTTTTTTACATGTATCCTTAAAAGTGACAGAGGAGATCCTAGAACACAGAAAAGTCAAACATTTTAATATGACCTTGACCTTTGAGCTTAACATCAATTTCATTTCAATGAACCAAAGATTTACAATCAACATACCTTAAGTATCTATCACTTAAGATTCATGCTATACATTCATATATTTCTTACGTCAAATACAGACGGGGAAATAACTCGCATTTGGAGTTTTCGAATCGGTTCTGTCAAATTGGACAAACAATCCTAAGAAAATTTTCGCTTTCTTTCACGGTAACGGAAGAGATCTCATAACAAGGAAAACAGTGTTTTGGGAGATAGCTAAAACAATAAAAAGTATTCGACTAAACATGGTCAGGCTTAAAAGTGTTCAATATCATATTAAAAAAATATCAGCGACATCTTGCGAAACAAAGTTATCTGAAGAAGTTAACAAAAATTGTAAGCCAATGGCTTAAAGTACATTTGAAGGTCTTTCCACATTACTTTTCTCAATTATTGATGAGAAGCTACTGCCGATTGACTTTTTACGAATATCTTATTTCCCTAATTGTTAGTTATGTCAACATATCTTTGTGTTCTAAAGTTTTGTCACACTTTAACTCGAACAGACGCAGAACGGATAAAAACAGTTTTCCGTTGACAAAACAGTTATCCGGTTGGAAGTCCGTTGGTGTAAGGTCCAAATGAAACCGGCACGTAACGATGTCAACGGTTAACACACAGGAGGATGCCGAATAAAACAGACATATAACAGACGCATACCGGATAAATTGTTTGAACAAAATAGGCGGAAAATTAAAGGCGGCAATAATAAAACATGAAAATCACATTCACGTGAACTTAGAATAATAAAAACAAAGTTTTCGTTCAATAATGCAACATTTAAGTTCAGTTTGATCTGAATACGGGCTGTTTGATAGTAAAATTGTGAACTCACTACATGGCCATGATCTATTACGAATAATAAACATCAAGACACTCAAGAAATCTAACAATATAAAAATTGGCATTTCTGACCCAAAATTTTCCAATGTCATCTATCCATTTTACATTGGTTCTTTTCCGTTTTCCTTCTGTTAATTTCCATTTCACAATTGTTCATCATCCGTTTTTTAGCTCACCTTGCTTTTCTCATCATTTTGCGTCAGTCGTCCGTCGTCGTCGTCGTTCGTCGTTGCCCGTCATCGTCGTCCGTCGTCGTCCTCGTCGTTGTCGTCCTTCGTCGTTAACTTTTACAAACATCTTCTCCTCTGAAACTACTGAGCCAACTTAAACCAAGTTTTAAAAATGTATCCTGTGACCCGGCCAACCAACCGAGATAGTCGCCATGCCTAAAAAAGAACACAGCAGTAAAATGTAGGTTTTGGCTTATATCTCTGAAACCAAAGCATTTAGAGCAAATCTGACATGGGGGTAAAATTGTTTATTAGGCTAAGATCTACCTACTCTAAAATTGTCAGATGAATCGCAGAACCCGTTGTTTGGTTGCTGCCCATAAATTGGTAATTTTAAGGAAATTTTGCCGTTTTTTGTTTGTATCTTGAAACTTATTATAGATAGAGGTAAACTGAAAACAGCAATAATGTTCTGCAAATTAAGATCTACAAAAAAGTCAAATGATCAAAATGTTCAATTGACCCCTTAAGGATTTATTGCCCTTTATAGTCAATTTTTAACAAATTTTCGTAAATATTTGTAATTTTTTACAAAAATCTTCTCCTCTGAAACTACTTAGGCAAATTTAACCAAACTTGTACAGTCATCATTAGGGTGCATGTATGTAGTTAACAAAATGTGTCCATTGACCCAGCAAGCCAACCAAGATGGCCACCATGGCTAAAAATAGAACATAGGTGTAAAATATAGATTTTGAGGTATTACTCTAAAACCAAAGCATTAAGAGCAAATCTGATAGGTTAAAATTTTTTATAAAGTCAAGATCTGTCTGCCTTTAAATTTTCAGATGAATCGGACAACTGGTTGTTGGATTTCTATCCCTTAATTGGTAATTTTAAGGAAATTTTGCCGTTTTTGGTTATTGTCTTGAATATTAATATACATGTAGATAGAGATAAACTGAAAACAGCAATAATGTTCAGCAAATAAAGATCTACAAATAAGTCAAATGACCAAACTGGTCAGTTGACCATTTTCATGAGTTATTGCCCTTTATAGTCAATTATTACCAATTTTTCTTAATTTTTTGTAATCTTTTACAAAAGTCTTCTCCTCTGAAACTTCTAAGACAAAATGTAACCAAACTTGTCCACAATCATCATAAGAATGTCTAGTTTAAAAAAGAGTCGGATGACCCTGCTCAAGAACCAAGATGGCAGACATGGCTAAAATGAGTATATAGGATAAAATGCAGTTTTTGGTTTATATCTCTGAAACTGAAGCATTTAGAGCAAATCTGACCGGTGGCAAAAATATTCATCAGCGTTTAATATATCTCTGCCCTGAAATTTTTAGACAAATCCGACAACCAGTTGTTGGGTTGCTGCTCCTGAGTAAGTACTTTTATGGAAATTTTGCAGTTTTTTGCTATTATCTTAAATATTACTATAGAACTTATGATATCTTATGCTATAAATTATCATTTTAACCTTATTTAACATGATTTACCAAAGCATCAGTAAATACATGTGAGCGACACAGGCTTTTTAGAGCCTCTGGTTCCGTTAAACGTTCGATAGAAGTATGATAAATTGGTCTACCGGATCTTTAACGGATGTAGCACGGACAAATAACGGAAACAAAACAACAACAAAACGGACCAGTACAGTAAAAACGGACGCCTACCGTGGACGTTCAACGAACACTTCATCGGTTGGACCCCCGTTCAAAGTTTTAGACATGCTCAAAATGTTTCCATGGACATAACTGAGGTCAACGGATACACAGACACCGAACAGACATGTAACAGATACGGACGGACGTCTAACGGCTAAAAACGGTGTCCGTTTGCGTTTGTCGGTAAGTTGTGACCAGGGCTTCAAATAAAAATTTATTCTTGTCCGTTCATATCTGTTAGACTTTGTTCTTCGTCCGGTTTACCCATAACTTGTTACATTATAGAAGAATACATTAAATCATTATAGCTATGTAATAACCATGATTTTAGAAATATTTTTTTATATAAAAAAGACGATGTGATATGATTGCCAATGAGACAACTCTCCACAAGAGACCGAAATGACATTTTCGTCCAGGAGATACTAAACAAACTAGATAGTTTTATGATTATCGTGCTCGTCTCTACCGCGAAAAATCGTGGGTTAGACCATTTGCCAGATCAAACAAAAACTTTGAAATTTGTATCCGGTGTAATATGTCGGACTAGCACAAAGGAGAATGTATTCATCATTTATTCACGTGTTCTCATCTTGTTAATTCATAATTATTAACTTCTGTACGCCGTTTGGACAGGATAATTATTTTCACGTGTTTCTGTATACTTTGATGGACTGCGGTCACTGATATCACAGTCTCTATATAACATACCAGTGACTGCCTTGGATAGCACACTTGGAATTGATAGTTGATAGTAAATACACTTTATTTATAGTATATTTATATTAATTATGTAAAGAAAACCAGAAAACAAATTATTGGGCTGAAACAAATTGTCACCAAGTATATGATTTTTACAATTTTTTATACAATAGTTTACAATCATTTAACCACGCTCTAAATGCCAGGAAACGATTGTTTTCATCGGATAAACTCCACCTGAATCAATGGTATTCATAACAGATCTCAATTTTTTTTATCAAAGGACACAATTAACTAAATACAACTAACAAAATACAACTGATAATAAACCATAGCTTGTTGAAATTCGAAAAAAGGAACATAGGAAATAACAGGGTTAGTTTAATAAAGTACTTATTGAAAACATGAAACAAAGACGGTACATGTTGAGCTGTTACTGACTGATTTATTGTTGCAGACCGCATACATTTAAAAAAAACACAAATAATGCTGTCGCTTTGACACATTCCCCATTTCCTTTCTCGATTTTATTAGCACTCAAAATTGAGAAAATTTCATATTGAAATGGCTATCTTCATATGTTTGCAGATTCTCGTGGTTATTTTGAAGTAAACGTTAACTTTGACAATGGATCTACGAAGAAGGTAATACTTCAAGCATGTTTTATATTTTCACTTAGAACATGCAATTAACAAAACAAAAAAGAAGACACCAATAACATATATTCAAAAATAGTTATTTGCATACTTTTGTTATGAGTTTCTTAATATAGTTTTTAAAACTTTTCAATGGAATGTAAACATATCTAATATTCCCTTTTTTACCTGATATAAACATTATCATGATTACTTACTCCGGTTTAAGAATTGAATGTGAAACATTAATGGTTAAACCGAATTATACTTCAACTAAATACAACATCTTGCATAACAGAAAAGACCAAAAAGTGATTGTAAAAGATGATATTCGTAATAATTTGTTTTTATATCAGGTAATCACATATATTTGTTTTGCCTTCTGGTTGCCCATATCAAGGCGATTAATTAAAATTCGTGCTTTACAAATTTTCGTGAAGTGATAGAATGAGCAAAGGTTTTGCATATTTTTCTAATCTTTGAAAATGAATCTCTCGCAAAAAAAATGTTGGTTTATAATAAATGTTTTTTAAAAGATTCAGGTTGACATTTTGCGTACTGTCAAGGAGGTAGAAAAAGAAACTTTCCAACCTAGCTTATTTTTGATTTTTGCTGACCACCCAGAAATTGACAAGACTGGTCAAGATGACATGGTGGTACTTATGGAAGAAGTTATTAATTTTTCAAGTTAGTATATATTGTTATCATTTCAAAATATTGACATAAATTTTCTTATACAGGCGTAATTCTTAACTCCTCGGTCACACCTTACCGGATAGCACGAACGGACGCCTAACCGATGAAAATAAAAGTTGTCCGTTGCCAAATTGTTATCCGTTGAGAGTCCGTTGATTAACTAACCAAATAAAACGGACGTGTAACGAATGCATAACGGACACACAACGGATATGCAACGTACGAGAAACGGAAACGTACAGGACAGAACGGATGTTGAACGTACATCCAACGGACGAGTACCGCATAAAACGAACACCTAACGGAAGCCTATCGGATAAAACGGATGAACAAGATATACGGAAAAATTAAAGACGACAATAATAAAACATGTAAATCGCATAAATATTCAAAATGTTTCTGTGTAACTGGTTTTGGTTTGTTCTTCAAAATGCCCCCAAAGGGCAGTGTCTGGACTGAATAAGAGCTGTTTGATTTTGATTGTGAAGACGCGCCCTTACTCTAAGATCGAGTATGAATAATAAGAATTCATAAACCTTAGGAAATCCAATTCGCATTTCTGACGCGAAATTTTCAGTTGGCATTTATCCGTTTCAGATCCGTTCATCATCCGTTTTATCCGTTATACGTCCGGTAGTAGTCCGTTTCACATTCGTTCAACATCAGTTTTATCCGTTAGACGTCCGTTAGAAGTCCGTTAGTGAATTTTTCTGCCAGACCTCCAACGGATGTATAACGGACACGTAACGGATAAAAAACGGAAACGAAACGGACATGTATCGTACAAAACGGACGCCTACCGGACGTTCAACGGACATTTCATCCGTTGGACGTCCGTTTGAAGTTTTGAACATGCTGAAAATTTTCCACCGGACAAAACGGACGTCGACGGATAAAACGTACTCTAAACGGACATGCAACGGATATGGACTGACGTCTAACAGATAAGAACGGACGTCTAACGGACATGAACGGATTGAAAAAAAGTTATCCGTTAGGCATCCGTTCGAGCTATCCGTTAAGGTGTGACTGAGGCTTAAAACACAAAAATGCAAAGCTCTATTACAAGAACAGGCTTTTTTAGTAGTACATCATTGCAGATTTCCATGCGAACTTCTCCAACCTCCTCTCTAAAACAATGAAGATACATAGTTTGATTGCCGATTAAACAACTTTCCACGAGATGCAATTGTTGTTTATTTAAACACTGAGTCTACTTAAAAAAAATGTATTTTTGTAGAAATCAGATGGTGAATACTATTGCCTGATTAATATATGTTTTTTAACGTTTTTGTGAGTGTGCCAAAGTATGTATATCGTTATATAAGATGATATGTGTATTGTTTTTTATAGAAGAAACTAGTTTACCTTGCTACATAGTGGGACAGAAGGTTTTGTTTCACAGCAATTCAACTGGTACTGCCTTCATTCACTACGAAACGACAAAAGATACAATTAAGGTAATGCAATGTAATATGAATCTTAATTTGTATTACCAAGACATTTTTCGAATAGGACTTGATCTGTACAACAACCAACATACAAAGGAATATGTTCCAAGTACAATAGGAAATCATTTTATCACGGTTTAACTTTTTATTCATACTCTCATTGTACATTTCGTCTGTCATAATGCAAGACTGTATGCACTCTATTTATATGTGATTTTTGTATTGTTTATTTTATTTCAGATTTTAATGCTTTATACCATGGAGCATGAGTTTAAAATAAAGCACTTTCATTCAACGTCAGCGTAACACGTTGTCGTTAACCAGGAAGAGCATTGTCAATAATTAAACTGCTTGAAAATAAAATCGTTTAATCACATCCCTTATGCAGGTTATTTTCTTTCATAAAGTAGAACTTTGCGGTATGTTCAATTATAGGAACGGCAAATTTTTGTCTTAATATGTTTAGAGGAAAGGATAAGGATACATAATGAAATTTGAAACTAGAAAAATGAACTTACAACACCAGGGCTAAATGTTAAAAAAAAACAGACACACAAGAATAAACGAAACACAACACAGAAAAGCTGAAGGTTAGGCAGAACGAACTTAAGGGAAATCTAATTTCGATTTCAAGTACTCCGAAAGCGTAAGTAAATCCTGCTCGACATAAGCCATCCATCCTGTTGTTTATGACAGTGAGAACCCTGTAAGAAATATATTGAGTACAATTCTGCATGTTTCAGAAACTTGTGGAGAGAGGATTTTCTAAATTTAAAAGAGGAAACCATGACAAGATAATCAAAGATGAAATGCATTACTTCATACGATTGGCAAAATGTAAGTTTTGTTTAAAGCTGAAAATATCTCAGAATAATTATTGTTTGGAAGTTATCACACATATCATTTAATTTTCAAAACTTGATTATCGACTATGGACGACCACACAGATTTATGATTAACAATTTTATTAGGTAACACATGATCAACTAACATGGAATAAATTAATTTTCATTTAAATTCATGGTAGGACGAATACCACTTAGGATTTCCAACCGTCGAAGAATAACCATATTACGCACCAGTGAATAGCCGTATGAGCATTTTAAATGTTACACGAGATATCTCAATTAAAATTAAGTTAGATGATGTTTTGCTTTCATTTTTTGTAGTATGTCAATTCATTTTTTTTATAAGTCATTACACATATACTATACAGTTTGAAATCCGCGCATTATAGAATACACTACAAACTGCTCAGCATCTGAATTGACCAGTTTTTGTGCTCGACCAGTAAAATCGAGCACACATTTTACTCGACTGTACTTAACTGTACTTAAGTGTACTCGACTAGGTCTCGACTTTACTTAATTAGTCTGATTCAGTACTTGATGATCTTGGTGTAGTCTGAAATGGACTTGACCAATGCTCCACCTGACTAAACCTGTCTCGACAAGACTTGGCTCAGTCTCAACCAGTCTCGACTTGTCTCGACTAGTCTTGACCTTCAAATTTAGTTTTGACTGGTGTAACTCAGCCCATCTACAGATTGGTGCAATCCTAACCTATACAGCAAATTAACTTGATAACCAGTCATTTGGACTGGTCAAAGTTAACCTGTGACCGGATTTAGAACTGCTCAAAATCTAGTTAACTAGAAAAGCGGACTTGGTCCTAGGACTGTTTGTACGTCTGCCAAAAAGTTAACTTGGGAACAGGTCCGCTATTGATATAAGTTAACTTCGAACCAGGCCTGTTATAAGTTAACAGAAGTTTACTTCGAAACCAGTCCTGCCAAAAAGTAAACATAAGTTAACGTTTGCTTTGACAAATCCGATCGAAACCAGACCTGTTCCAAAGTTAACTTTTGACTGGTCTGCTCAACACTAAGTTATCTTGTAACCAGGACCGCTCTAAAAGATTTTTTAAAATATTTTTTAATATCTTTGTTTCGTAGTATAAGCATCGAAAATAAATTAAACTTAATACTTCAGTTATATACACAGGATTAAATACAAATAGTTGAAAATAAAGTACGTATAAAATCTTATTTGTTACAGAAATTTGTCTGTGATCTGCCACTCTATAAATTAAAAAATGATCTTAGTTACAATGATAACGGGCACTGAATATATATTCAAATACTGATCATATTCAACCATATTAGCACTTTATTATGTATATCTATGCAAGGACGTATAAATGTTTATAAGATGTTAGTTATACTTCCTTGTTAGTTATACGTCCTGAATCTACATGTATGTAGCCACAATCATCAATATTTTAATTTCGCCAATCGGGTAGAATTTATTATACATAATGAAAACATCATTAAAACACATGACTACAAAATTTTGTCTGCACAAATTAAGATTCCCAGCATGTCCTCCTTTTGTTCAATATATTGATATACGACAAAAACTGACCATATGTGCACTTTAATTTGTAAATCTATATACCTGCATAGTACATGTAGTAAATCAGCCATATTTTTTTATTTCAGGATTCAATGTATAATACCATGGACAGCAATATTGCAATACAATAACAACAAATTTTTGTTGGCATAAATTTAGCGTGCTAACATGTCTTCCTTTTGTTCAATACATTGATATGTAAAATAATTTCAGTGGTTTTGATACCTTAGGCGGACCATCGTGTGATCTCATCGACCAAATCTGACCATATGTGCACTTTAATTTGTAAATCTATATACCCGCATAGTTAACAGCCACATTTTTTATGTCAGGATTCAATGTATAATACAATGGACAGCAATATTGTAATACAATTATAAAAAAAAATTGTTTGCATAAATTAAGGGTCCCAGTATGTCCTCCTTTACTCAAAATATTGATACGTAACAAAATTTCAGTAGTTTTGATACCTCATGCTGACTTGTACAACAAAATTATCTGACCGCAACGACCAAAACTGACCAAATGTCCATTTTAATTTGTAAATCTATATATCCACAGTAAATCAGCCATATTTTTTATGTCAGGATTCAATGTATAATGCAATGGACAGCAATATTGCCATGCAATAACAACAAATTTTTGTTCGCATAAATTTAGGGTGCCAGAATGTCCACCTTTTATTCAAAATATCGATACGTAACAAAATTTCAGTAGTTTTGACACCTCATGTTGACTTGTACAACGAATTTATTTGACCACATTGACAAAAACTGACCATATGTGCTCTTTAATTTATAAATCTATATACCATGTATACCCGCATAGTAAATCAGCCATATTTTTTTTAATTTCAGGATTCAATGTATAATACAATGGAAAGCAATATTACAATACAATAACAACAAGTTTTAGTTCGCATAAATTTAGGGTGCAAGAATGTCCTCTTTTTATTCAAAATATTGATGCGTAACAAATTTCAGTAGTTTTGATACCTCATGCTGACTTGTACACCAAAATTATTTGACTGCATCGACCAAAACTGACCATATGTGCAATTTAATTTGTAAATCTATATACCCGCAGAGAAAATCAGCCATATTTTTTATGTCAGAATTCAATGTATAATACAATGGACAGCAATCATGGCAATATAATTATAATACAATAACAACAAATTTTTGTTCACATAAATTTATATGTGACAGCATGTCCTCCTTTTATTCAAAACATCAATTGATATATAACAAAATTTCAGTAGTTGTGATACCTTACGCTGAATTCGTTAACAAAATTATTTGACCGTATCAAAAGTGATCATACTTGCACTTTAGCATGTTTTGTATGTAATTTTATTATGGCTGCATTATAAATCAGAAGTTTTTTTAAAATGTTGCGATGGATTGTACCTGGCGCTTTTGTGTCTTCTGCTGGCGCTGATGTGCACATTTGAGTAGGATCGCAAATGTTAAGCCATTTTATTGGAAAACAATTAATGCAAAAGTTTTCCGAATAAAATTGAGAGTGTCAGCATTTCATCTCTGTCACTAGAGATAGTAGTTCAGGATAGTGTGTAAAACACAACTATTAGACCGCATGATCCAAGTACCAACACTGACATGTCTGAATTAATTTGTATTTTTTAATAAAAAAAAGTATATTAGGTTTTCTTCTGGGAATAGTATACTGTTAATCTATTATGTCGGTTGATTGATTTTGTTTGTAGTTAAACGTCAAGTAACAACTATTTCATTCAAGTGCACATTTAGTACAATTTTGGGACGTCCCATATATCAATTTATCGGTAAAGACAAATCTCTCGACAAATTTGACGAATTTTACGAGATTGTTGATAGTTTTACCACAGCATATGTATCGGACACTGTACAATTTTCGTTAGAATATTCTGCGGAAAATAGAATAGTAAATCCAATGCAATCAAGTTGAATAACAATGAAATATCCATGCATATATAAATGCATAAAGTAAAATTTTGGAAGAGACAGGTAAAAACCGAGAAACGAAGCAACGTCGACACTGATGTCCCATGATATGAGAATATTGCTCCGATGCGTTGAATAACCTTTCTATCCGCGTTCTAATGAAAAAAAACCAAAAAAAAAAACCCTCTCATTTCCTCTATGATAGCTCTATATATTATTGCATAGCCATTGTTTTATGTATATAAGAATATATGAATAATATATAGTAGAGTCTAGCGAGTAAAGAAATTTGCTATCCGGGCCGGGAAAACAATGCCAATGTTGTTTATATATTTTGATTAAGGCTCAATTCTGATATGACAACTCTTAAACACGATAATCTGTCATAAGCAGACCTGTCCTCAGGTCTGGTCAATAGCAGACTTGTCAATAGGTCTGGTCAGGAGCAGACCTGTCCACAGGTCTGGTCTGGGCAGAGCTTTCCTGATAAGAACTAGTCAAAAGCAGACTTGTCCACAGGTCTGGTCTGGGGCAGACCTGTCCTCAGGACTAGTTAAAAGCAGACTTGTCAATATGTCTGGTCTTGAGCAGACCTGTAGATAAGTCTGCAGCAGTCCTAAAAAAGCAGACCGTAGGTCTGGTCCACCGACGACGAAGTCAACTTGCTGGTCTGCTTACAAATTCTCAAATTAACTTAAAAAGCAGTCAACAAGTCTGCTCCAAGTTAACTTTTGTCAAGGTTAGGACCGCACCCATCTGTAACTGAATTAAATATTGATCTTACAAAATTCAAGCTTATTTGGTAGACTGATTTATTGCTGTGAAATGAAATGATTTAATTATACATTAGGTAAAAATGATTATATAAATTCAGATAAGCATCTATAATTATTTTTATAACTTTTTCAAATCAACTTGGATTTTCATCAAACTATGCAGCTATCTTAGATTTATATTAAGCCTAATAAATCACAGGTCATTTTGTTTTTTTGTTGTGTTGTTGTAAAATTTAAGAAATAGATTAATCTTGGTAAAAAAAAGCTAGGATTAGCAATATGGACAAAATAGAGATAGTACACTTTAATTTTTTTAATAACTTTTTCAAATCAACTTGTATTTTTAGCAAACTATGCATCTATCTTAGATATATATTAAGCGTAATGAATCCCAGGTCATTTTGTTTTTTTGTTGTAAAAAGCTAAAATTTGTAGTTTTGACAAAACAGAGATAGTACACTTTAATTTTTGTTATGCCCCACCTACGATAGTAGAGGGGCATTATGTTTTCTGGTCTGTGCGTCCGTTCGTCCGTCCGTCTGTCCGTTCGTTCGTCCATCTGTCCGGCTTCAGGTTAAAGTTCTTGGTCAAGGTAGTTTTTGATGAAGCTGAAGTCCAATCAACTTGAAACTTAGTACATATGTTCCTTATGATATGATCTTTCTAATTTTAAAGACAAATTAAACTTTTGACCCCTATTTCACGGTCCACTGAACATAGAAAATGAAAGTGCGAGTTTCAGGTTAAAGGTTTTGGTCAAGGTAGTTTTTGATGAAGTTGAAGTCCAATCAACTTGAAACTTAGTACAAATGTTCCCTATGATATGATCTTTCTAATTTTAATGCCTAATGATATTTTTTACCCATTTTCACGGTCCATTGAACATGGAAAATGATAGTGCGAGTGGGGCATCCGTGTACTTTGGACACATTCTTGTTAATAACTTTTTCAAATCAACTTGAATTTTATCAAACTATGCAGCTATCTTTGATATATATTAAGCTTACTGAATCTCAGGTCATTTTTTGTTGTATTGCTGTAAAATTTAAGAATTAAAATAACTTGGTAAAAAAAGCTAGGAATTTCATATAGGACAAAATAGCGGGTATATACATTTAAAAATTAAAGTGCACATATGGTCACTTTTTGTCGATGCGGTCAAATGATTTTGTTGTACAAGTCAGCATTAGGTATGCAAACAACTGAAATTTTGTTACGTATCCATATTTTGAATAAAGGGAGGACATTATGGCAACCTAGATCAATGCGGAAAAAAAATGTTGTTATTGTATTCCAATATTGCTGTCATTTCTATTACATATTGAATAAGATTCATAACACATGGGGCTAATTTACTATGCGGGTATATAGATTTACAAATTAAAGTGCACATATGGTCAGTTTTGGTCGAAACGGTCAAATAATTTTGATGTACAAGCTAGTGTGAGGTATCAAAACTACTGAAATTTTGTTACCTATCAATATTTTGAATAAAAGGAGGACATGATGGCACCCCAAATTTATGAGAACAAAAATGTGTTGTTATTGTATTGCAATATTGATGTCCATTGTATTATACATTGAATCCTGACATAAAAATATGGCTGATTTTAGATGCGGGTATATAGATTTACAAATTTAAGTGAATATATGGTCAGTTTTCTTCGATGCTGTCAAATAATTTTGTTGTACAAGTCCGCCTAAGGTATCAAAACTACTGAAATGTTGTTACATATCCATATATTGAACAAAAGGAGGACATGCTGGAACTCTTTATTTGTGCAGACAAAATTTTGTAGTCATGTGTTTTAATGATGCTTTCATTATTTTGTATACTTTAAATTCTATCCTTAAATCAAAATATCGCTGATTGTGGCTTCAGAGATCAAGGAAGTATAACTAACATCTAATATACGTCCTTTCATAGATATAAATCAGAAAGTGCATTATGGTTGAATTTGAAGTATTGGAATATATAATCAGTGCCCGTTATCATTGTATCAAAGATCGTTTTTTAATTTATAGATTGGCAGATCACAGATTTCCTGTAATAAATAAGATTTTATGCGTAGTTTATTTTTAAATATTTGTATTGAATCCTGTTTATATATCGGAAGTATTTTATTTTACTTTATTTTCGATGCTTTGGAATTTTGGATCCTCAATGCTCTTCAACTTTGTACTTGTTTGGCTTCATAACTATTTTGACATAAGCGTCTTATGTACACGAAACGCGCGTATGGCGTACTAAATTATAATCTTGGTACCTTTGATAACTATTTACACCACTTGGTCAATGTCACTGCTGGTGGACGTTTCGTCCCCGAGGGTATCACCAGCCCAGTAGTCAATACTTCGCTGTTGACATGAATATCAATAATGTGGTTATTTTTATAAATTTCCTGTTTACAAAACTTTGAATTTATCGAAAAATTAGGGATTTTCTTATCCCAGGCATAGATAACCTTGGCCGTGTTTGGCACAATTTATTGGAATTTTGGATCCTCAATGCTCTTCAACCTTGTACTTGTTTGGCTTTATAAATATTTTGATAAGAGAGTCACTGATGAGTCTTATGTAGACGAAACACGCGTCTGACGTACTAAATTATAATCCTGGTACCTTTGATAAATATTTATACTACAAAATAAAGATATTTAACAATAGTTTTTAAAACATCGATATAGAGCGGTCCTGGTTACACATTAACTTAGTATTGAGGAGACCAGTCAAAAGATAACTTGGGAACAGGTCTGGTTTCGATTGGATTTGTCAAAGTAAAAGTTAACTTATGTTAACTTTAAAGCAGGACTTTTTTCGAAGTATGACAGGACTGGTTCGAAGTTAACTTATATCAATAGCGTACCTGTTTCCAAGTTAACTTTTTGGCAGACATAAAAACAGTCCTAGGACCAAGTCCGCTTTTCAAGTTTACTAGATTTTGATCCTAGCACTGGTCATATCAGTCCTAAATCCGGTCACAGGTTAACACTCTGACCAGTCCAAATGACTGGTTATCAAGTTAACTTGCTGTACAGGTTAGGACTGCAGTCATCTGTATGGAAAACTTAATTAAATATTTTAAGTAATTAATATGTTTAATGTAACGAAATCACCGATTTAATTATTCACCAGTAAATCAAAAATGTCGTTAATTACAGTTCAAAACTTCACAACGGACACGGGCAGAGCGCACAAGTTGTTATGTATCTGTCGAGCCAATACAATATACTCCTTTAATCAGTCCATATTATTTGCTAACAGTCGGTTCAAAACTGTTCAGTCAATATCTAGACAAGTTTGCATGCTTTTAATATTAACAAATAAACATAACTACTGACTAATATGTATTTTGTAAAGACATGTTTAGATCAACATGACGGTTATAGAGCAAAACGTGTTTACTGAGTCATGGTCTGCAGTTTAATATACATGTACCACATTTTATGACTGACGGTTGGTAATAATACATACATGTTGGTATTAACCGGCATGTGTCGTCTTAGCTTCATCCGATAAATCTGAACAAAGGGAGATTAAAGACAACTAACTACTAACAATGCCGTAGGGAAAAGAAACAGAACAATATTTACTATTATATATACCAAGTCTTACTAAAAATTATTAATATAAAACAGAAGCTTCTAGATAACAAATAAAAAATAACAATTTTTTTTATAAAAAAGATGTCATCGGAGAAGACGTGCTACCAGTAATTATATCCCTGAGAAACGGTGGAATGACACCAAGATTCCTAGACATTGCAGCAAGTTCAAGAATACCCATTATTCAATTTACGGTAATGTATTCGTCTAGTACGGCATCAACATTTTAAGTTAGTTTTTGTGAATTGGGGCAGAAAAATTCATCAAAGAATTCAACAATTTTCAGGCATCGTGGGTATAGGGTATTACATACGCGAATAAGTTTCGTGAGTCTCCATGAAAGTATTAATCAGGAGAAATTGTTGATTGAGTTTTTTTTTATATGAATTAAAATTGAAATTTATACGCAGAGCAGTGGTTTTAATGGTAACAAGATGTTAAAATAAATCAACACATATACGATGATTATGATTTTATACGCCAGATGAGACGTCGCGTACGGTGTTGGTGTTAGTTTTGGTAACGTTATTTAGACGTTATTTTTCATGCATTGTATAAATACACGTCGTACTTTTTTTTATTTCGTGCAGCTCAATCATACAGCATAATTTATATGAGCGGTTCGCTTGACTTGCTACGTATAGAACCGAAATGCAAAAGTGGCACACTTTTTTTTAAGTACAGTTAAATTAAAACGGAAAAATAATATTCATTTACATTAGTATCCCCTTGGAGCAAAGATATTTTCTCTTTCTTTTGATTGAAACAGGATATTTTAAAAACAAGTTTAAACCACTGTCTTTTCTGCTGCTTTTTCTTTTAGTTTAAACATATTTATTTATAGTGGATTGGGAAACAAGTTATTACAACTTATATTAATCCGTTTCAACTTTGAGGGTGCGAGTACTTCCTTGTAGCCTTAGCCTGCTCTTTCCGAAAACACGGGTCAGTCATTTATCGCCCCCTGCCGACGGACTATCATTGTTTCACAAGACCATCATACTCGCAAATGGTGTCAAGGGCTTATTCTTTTATCCGTTTTTGATAATTTCCGAAGAAAAATGTTATTAGTTGAATCGTTTGTTTCATCGCCTGTATTAAATGTTAAAAGAATCAACAGTTGAAAGCAAATTCAAAATTAACCACAATAAAATTAATTTAATCAAATTTGCCAATTTCATAAACAAAAAGAAATTTAATCTCAACTATGAACAAAAAAACAGATGGGCGCAGATAATTTTAGCGCAAAACTACTAGGGGACATTTTAGCGCAGGATTACTTTCCAAGTTGAATAATACTAAAACCACGAGCATTAATTTATGCTGGTTTAATATTAAAGTTGTATGTATATGTTGTGTACAAGTTGTAATGTTGTACAAATTAGAATTTTTGTACAAGTTATCAGTGTTATATGACCTGCTGAACAAAACTGGATGATGCAAGCACACAGTCTTTTGCTCCGCATATTTCTGTCAATTTTTCACAACTTTATGATACAGTCTAATACTGAGCATTGATGCAAAAACATTATAAGACCTCACAAAGATTTTGTATAGATATGGATATGGTATAAGGAAAAAAAGAAAATTAGAATTTAAACCATTTATATATGTTCACTTTGGTTCATAATGGAAATAAAAGTAATTATATAGTTGTCACTCAGCTATTTACGTTTTTCTTGATACTATCATCAACTTGCAAACAACAACATATATAAAAATACAATGTATAGGCGAATGTGCTCCACAATCTAGACAAGATAAAGAGAAAAATCAGCAACTTTATCAACAGTATTGTACTGATTGTGCTTGGGTTTTCTCTTCTAGATCTCGCGCATGGGTCTTTGTTTTTTTAATAAAAAATGTGCAAACAAAATAAATATTGAAACAAATATATAAAGAAAAATGCAAGAATGAACTTAAGGATGTTTCATTTATCCTTGTATGTGCCCATCGAAATTGATAAAGAAGCATGCCAGCATTTTTTATCCTTGCATGTTCCTATGTCCCTAGAAACACACTATCCATTCTTTCTGATTTGCAAATGTGCAATATAAATTTATCCTTTTTCTATTATAATCGTTCGTTCTAAGACACCAGGTCCCATGTACTGAATAGAAAACCTTCAAACTAGTCCCCCAAACTGCCTCAAATAATAGATAAAAGGGGAGGGAGAGGGTTTCAGAAACATTAAACCTGTTAAGAAAGTTTTGAATAAGCATTCAATGACATATTTGTCGCTGGACGTCAGATAAACAATGAACCAATACACAAAAAAATGCGCCAATTTGGGTTACACAATGTTTCAAACAATCTCATTATTATAATTAAATCATACTATTGGTAGAGAAATTCACAATTTGTTATATCAAATTGACAATTTGTTAATTCTAATTGATAATTTGTTATATCAAATTGATAATCTGTTATATCAAATTGATAATTTGTTATACCAAATTGATAATCTGTTATATTAAACTGATAATTTGTTATATCAAATTCATAATCTGTTATATCAAATTCATAATTCGTTATATCAAATTGGAAAAAGTTAATTAGCATGGCACGTAAAGGCTTCCGCAATTTTCGACGTTAGGCACTACATGTCAAGTTTTACAGAACGTAACGTCAAAACAAGTAAAAAAGCATGGTGTGACATTATGACTAGACAAAAGTAGTCGCTGACTGTGTCGTTAATACTTCCCACATGTGATCGAAAATGGGTTCAAAAAAATCCCTGAACAGTAGATTTTAATGTTATATAGTATTTTTTGTGCTATTATAATTTCAAATTTTCCCCCCTCCAAAACTGTATAATATGACTTATCATACTTGTAACAAAAATGTTAAAAACGGCGTTTTGTGACATTTTGACTAGACAAAAACAAAGAGATCGCGTTTAACTTTTTTTTCAATATTTTCTCTTAAAACTTCGACACAATTTTTTTTTCATACACTTAAAAAAAAAGTTTTCACGTTTGAATAAAATTTCATATCGTAGAAAAGAATGCAACTGCCTATTACTTTTCATAAGACACTTAACAAATACGCCAAAACGTCAGAAAACGGCGAGTGTGACATTTCAACGGATTTAATAAAATGAACAATTTAGGACATAATTTAAACAATACTTACTAATTGAAGACATAGAAAGTTGTATATTTATTGTATAATTTTGACACAGGAAGGGTGGATATGTAAATTGTGGTTTGGATTTGCAGCATTCGTTCGAATTTTGAAGAGCTCCAAAAAATATGCGAGATTTGGGTTTTGTGACAGAAATACAAATTTCAAAAAATCATTAATTCTGCCACGATCTTTTGAAATGTTGTAACACAACTTTTTATAATTTTTTTCCTTATTATATACGGAATAAAAAGATATATCATTTTTGGAATAATCTATTCGAATTACCTTTAAAAATCACTCTTAACTTCACCCCTATCCATATTTTTTTTCAATTTTCGGCTTGACCACAAAACAAAGTGAACTTTTCGTCCTGGTCAGACGCGTCCAGTTAACGATGACGTCATAAATAAAACATACACCATTAACACCAAAGACTACTCTTGTTAGCAGTACAACTTTTTTTTAATAAGTTTAAAAAATGACAAGAATAACTTCAAAGCAACGCTGATCATATGTCGCGGTGTTACTTGTCTACACGCTCAAAATCAGTGTTATTAGGGATCATTTGAGTAACAAAATGAATAAAAGTATTGATTTTAAGGCATATTCCATTTCTACTTTTAATTACGCACATTTTGATATATACATTTATATAGTTATCAATTCCGAAACTTCTAACAAATGCAATAAAGGCGAACTAGAAAGCAAAACCCGTATTATCACCAACACCGTACGCGACGTCATGAACAATTAAAACATTTGAACAAAGACCTTAGCAAAAACGTAACACGATAGGTTAGATGTGTATAGGAGTTGTTTTGTTTGTTAATCATATCAATACCTTCGTATTACTCCTAGGAAATTGAATACGGAGAATCCTTGAACAAATGGCAGATTCAAAAGCTCACACATCAACAGAATAGAACACAACTGTCAAATTCCAGACTTGGTACAGGCATCTCCCTGTAAAGTGATGCCTTAAACCTGTTGATTTATCATATTTAGGTGTGTCTAAGGTTTAATTGTTACCTCTGATAAAAATGTGCCTGAGTATTCAGATTGAAAATGAAGTTATTTCTTAGTGACAACAACCCCACCAGAGAGTAGACAACAGCCGAAGGCCGCCAATGGGTCTTCAACGCAGCAAGAAAATCTTGTACCAGGAGATGGTCATCAGCTTGCCCCTACATAACGTTACTAAATCAGTGAAATGCACACCAAACATACCTCTAAAAGATATAAATGAACTAAATTTAAAAAAAAAACATAAAAGACTAGCAAAGGCCAGGCAGAGGGTCCTGATTTCGGACAGGCACAATCATGCAAAAGGGTTAAGCATAGTTTAAGTGATCTCAACCGTCTCCTATTCCCCTAGCTAATGTAGAATAAAGAAACACATAGCAGTATGCACAGTAAAACTCAGTTTAAAAGAAGTCCGAGTCCGTGTGCTTTGTAAAGAATATTACTATAGAATAGTCGATGAGGACTACCTGTACGTAAAAGATGTATGCATCTTGATTTATATTTACGAATGATGTATATGAAGACTTTAAAGATATATTAAAATATTGAATCAACAATTTCATGCATGTAAACTGTAAAATCATGATTATTTTGCAAAATGACCCATGTAAGCTTTGTTTGTATAAAAGTGACAATAATAATTGTATATAAATTATATCTATGAGAAATGGTGAAGTGACACCAAGAGTACTAGAATTGTTCAAAAATACCTTATTCAATATACGGTAATGTATTTGTCTAGTACGGTATTAAATGTTAAGTTTGTTTTTAAATTATATGAAATCTATAAAAACAAAGTTTTGTAGTTTGAAATTAAATATAGTATTTATATTATATTTAAAAAAAACAGAAGCACAGTCTAGACATCATAGTATTTACGCTTAGAAAGCTAAATGCCCGCACCATAGAGGTTACACAACATAAGACAGATATGCAAAATCCATGGAATGTAAAGAAATCAGAATCTGAAATTATTGAATTGGATAAATGCAACGAACTTCACGATCAGAATGAAATTGTACTTCTTTCCGAAATCGAGTTGGAATTTCAACACAAGTTAGATGGTCTTGTTTGTTGTTTGATGATTGGAGGTATGTTTCATTTAGTTTTTTGTCCGTATTTGACCTCCTATCCATTTCTAGGGAAAATACTGAATAAAAGCGACCATGTGAAGCCCATGAATATTCAAAATAAGGTACTTTTTATACAAGGTGACTTGAATGGAGAGTTTTATCATGTGGACTCATATTGCAGCATCTTTTTATTTATACTAGTAGGCGTTGTTTATTTTAAATCATGTTTAGTAGTGGTGGTCCAACCCATTATAAAAGCAACGTGGCGTTGAGGATACAGCTGAAATGTTTTTGCCAGCACAACAGATGAACAAATTGATAATGAACGATTTAAATAAATGCAGAAACACATTTAAGCTGAGAAGTTGTTATTATGTGTTATGAGTAGACCAATATTGAAGACTTAGTCATTTGCATTGAGAACTACTCCAAATGATACACGTAAAGGTAGTCGTTAGAAATAGATTCTTACCCAATATAGATTTTACTGACCTCATATATATTGTATGAGATCACTAACACACTGTTAAGCTAACAGTATTTAAAACTTCGGTAACATGTGATATAAGAATATTGGCACTTTATTTTTTAACGTCCTACTTTAGTTTAGTGAACAACAGCCTGATTAAATTATGAATATACTTATACATGTATGTTATGCAGACTGAGAGATGTATATATTTATGAAAGTAATACTATTAAATACTAGTATTTACAGGACCAGTTAGTGAGTGTGAGGACGTATGTATTGTTTTGGGACGGTTAATTTTCTGGCATAAAACCCGTCACCTTAAGGCTGTAGAACTGCGTAAGCTAACGCTCATGATACACATGTATCGATACAATGTAATAACTTAACCTCACAACCCACGGTGGTGCTCTTATTAAAGGAGCGCAATACATACACATTCTATTGGTATCGGTATCGGATGCAATCCGGAATTTGATAATTGAAAGAAAAAAATATGGCTTGTAAAAGATGTGCAAAAGATACCAGAGGGACAGTGAAACTCATAAATCGAAATTAACTGACAACACCATGAAAATACAAAAACAGGCAAAATAACCGGACTAATAATAGTACAACAAACACAACATAGAAAAACCAAAGACTAAGCAACACGAATCTACTAAAAACATTGGATGATCTCAAATGCTCCGGAAAAAAAGTAAAATCACAAAAATACTAGACTCAGAGGAAAATCCAATAGGAAAGTCCAAAATCACATGGCAAAATCAAATGACAAAACACATCAAAAATAAATGGACAAGAACTGTCATATTCCTGACTTGGTATAGGCATTTTCAAATGTGGAAAATGGTGGATTAAACCTGGTTTTAAAGCGCTAAACCTCTCACTTTGATGACAGTCTCATCAAATTCCGTTATATTTACAATGATGCGTGAACTAAACAGATATAATAAATAAAATAGTCAAAATATGGGTACAGCAGTCATCATCGTGTAACAATTTTAAAAGGAACAATTTAACAGAACACAAAAAACATCTATCTATAAACACATTCATTGATTCACGTTTCTAACGTCAGATAATTTTATACGTCACATAAATTTGTCATTCAATGTATATACAAACGGAATTGTAAGTAAATCCTGCTCAACAGGTGGCACCCGTCGTGTAAAGTTGTATTTTTTATCAACACTGTTGACCTATAGTAATGATATAAGTCATATATAAAGACGAAATATTTGATTCGTTGTTGTTATGTCATGGTGGCTAATACATTGGACATCGTTTTTTATAGAATATATGTGTTTCATCTTTATAATATTACTGCTGATTACATTGAGTGTGTAGATAAAGGTAATATATTTGTTAAGATTGCTTTTTAACCGAACCATGAAGTTATTGTTAGGTTATGTAAGAGTTGACTAGTCCGACAGCTGTATGTAAGACTGGACTACTTCGAAAGTAGGATAGGATACATTAACTTATAATGACTTCACGGTTTATCTAGCAAGCAACCGAATCAAAGATATTACCTTTACCTACACGCTCTATGCAATCGTTTGTAAACAAACATATTTGCAATATTTTATATGCAATAATGTTTTCGTTGGCTTCTATATATTAACAGACAATCGAAAATAGCTTGAATCATCAAGGGACACAAATAAAAACCAACAAAACATGGATTTCAAAACTAAATAAACGACAAAAACATGACACTTATCGTACAGTACTCACAGTTACTTAAAGTCGATTCAAAGAAATGTAGAAAGAAAAATAGACAAAACATGCACAGATATATTTACAAACGTTACAAAATATTCTAATTCGCCAGAACAAATTAAGGAATATAAAGTGTATCTAAAACTTTTCACATTAGAACAAATTTACATGTGACATATCTTGTTTCAGTTGTCCACAGAGGTGTGCATCATTTCAGTTTGTACGATGATGATGCTTCTACGTAGATTTTAAAAACGACCAGTTATGTTTATTTTGGTGAAATGGGCTTATCTGCAAATAAACAGTTAATCTGATTCAATTACTTTTTCTTATCATTGCACACATTATATGTCAACATTATATCAATGATTGTTATCCAAATGAAGTTGCTGCTACTAACTAACTCTCGTTTCGTCCTAACAACAATCATTTGTTGGATAAACATAACAGTTTGGGATCAAATTTATAAGTAAAGTTAGAAAACATTATATACCAAACGAAAATCCAAAAAGCAATATCCAAAAAAAGGTATTTCTTTCTTGGGGTAGAAGAACATCGTAATCTTGAACGATTTTCAAGTATCTTGAAGATTGATTTACTTAGAAAAACAACAGTACATATGTTCTAAATGTTAAATACTACAGTGCTCAAAATATAAATTACCTTGTTCATATAGGGAAACTGACGCACGTTTAATACATTAAATTTAAGTGTTTAAGTCAAAGAGGTATAACCTCGTGTATTCCTTCGAAGCAGAATAATCAAAAATTAAAAAGAATTAAAAAAAATAAACTGTCTTGGGCAGAATGAGACCCTTTTTTCAAGTACGCAAAGACAACACAATGTACAATAATATCTGAAGAAAAAGAAGAAACTGTATTTTGATTAAATCAAGATAAACAATGTTTTAAATATTTCGTCTGCTTTTTTCCAGTATCAAAGGAGGAGGGTTTGTTTGAAGAGGGCAAAGACGTAAGTTGAATTTATATGGGGAAAGAAACAAAAACCTAAAGTTCACCATAATACATAATCAAATGAATCCGAATTCATACACAGCCTTCCCAAAAGCAGTACAGAAAGATGTCCTTCTATCATATTATACTTCCATTTGAGATATCGTATTTTTAATCTTATAGTTTTGAATATAGAGATATCTATATATTTGATACCATAGTGCAAGTTGTTTCTCCCTGTACAACTATAATACGAGATTGGACAAAAACGTAACTGTTCTAACTTTACTTTCCCGTTAGATCATTTCTACAGTTTTCCGGTTATTTTTGCTCTGAATTAATGTTTATTAAATGTCTTTTAAAGTAGTAATATGCTTTGATTATTTGTATGGTTTGGATTGAGCTAAGTTTTAGTAAATCCGGTAGTATAAAATGAGGATGATACACAGTTAAGAACTAAGGGATTTTACTTAAGGGTTTTGTGGTTAACATGATTTTCATCAGTTTCCTTTTTATAACTGGATTATAATAAAAAGCTTCATTTGTGTTTATTTGGCATACATATACACTTTGATATTGATTTTATACAAAACAACTTTCATTTGTAACATTTCTTATTTGACTTACAAGAAATTTTTAATTTAAGACACATGAATCAGCGTTACACAATGAATGTTATTCCGGAATTGCGATCCAAGACGTTTATTTTAATTATCATTCCGATCAGTTCGATCACTGTGAAAGCCATTGAAATAGTTTGATATTATTTCACTTTAACATGTTTAAGTGTTTATTTCTGTCTTTACATTAATTTCATATGTGCTTTCTTGTTAACTTCGATGTTGTTTTTGTGCATGCCACAAAACCAGGTTCAACCTACCATTCTTTTTCTTAAAATGTCCTGTACCAAGTCAGGAATATGGCCATTGTTATATTATAGTTCGTTTCTGTGTGTGTTACATTTTAATGTTGTGTTTCTGTTGTGTCATTGTTCTCCTCTTATATTTGATGCGTTTCCCTCAATTTTTAACCCGGATTTGGTTTTTTTCTCAATCGATTTATGAGTTTCGAACAGCGGTATACTACTGTTGCCTTTATTTGAGATAACATACAACATATTATGTTAATAGCGAACAAAAAGGCAAAACATGATACATGTACACCGAGGAACAACAGATCAGTATGCTGTTTTTTCTTTTATTTTTGACAACGTATTCATTGAATTTAGAGGTAGAATTTTTCAACAAATTGTCGCATTCTATGGAACAGGAAATGTTCACCACTCCTTGACGTCCTCTCTTTATTTATACTTAAGTCGGAGTTCCTACAGATACTTGTCAAAGACATGAAGATCAAATATGCCGTATCATTTAATTTAACTTTTAGATAATTTGATGATTTGTTTTTGGCATTGACAATCTAAACGGTTGTTATTTGGTTTCATTAATATATCTCTCAAAAAAATTCAGAAAATACGGAAACAATAAACAAGGCTTCCTTCTTCTCATTCACTGTGATAAACGGCTATCTGAGTACCAGAATTGATGACAAAAAAGTCGATTTTTATTTTGAATTGATGAATTTTCACCAACCTTAGCAGCTTTATAACAACTTCCCCTCAATATATATAAGCAGAGACTTGATGAACCTTGGTTACTTTAAAGAAATTTTCGACTTTTTTCTAGAAACTTTCATCGGACGATACAAATGTCTGGTTGATAGATATTCCGTATCAATTTCATAAAATAATATAAGATGATATCGAAATATTGATTCAAGATATAGACGTTGTTTATCATATAATTACGTGTTATATTGATCTTTATATTTGTTTTTGTATATTTTTAGCTTAGTAAAAATTTTGGTAAATCCCTTTAGCGCGACTCGGTTATTTAACATTCCGACATATGTATGCACCTTGTCCTTTTTCTATGATATTGTTGTATGTTTTTGAGTTATATTTTTGCTCATATGTATTTTTATAGAGTGTATACATGTCATTTTGTTTTTCCTTTATAATGGTCAACATTATAACTTAATATTGACTGCTGTATCCAAATTTTAACATGTTCACTTTTCAAAATGTTTGGCTGGTTTCATACTGTTGTCAATAAATTGGAATTTCAATACAAATGAGCTTGCTATAAAACCAGGTTTTATCGACCATTTTCTACATATGGAAATATGTGAATCGAGTCAGGAGAACTTTTGGTTTTGCTGTTTCCTTTATGTTTATAATTTTGCTTTCAGTTCGGTCTTTTTTTTTTATTTTACTTTTTTCTTATATATTCCAATACAATGTTCAATTGATAAAATAGTATACGTTTTTAGGGATCAAATATTGACGTTTTTCCAGACGCCTTGTCAATGTTCCTTTTAAAGGAAGGAAAGTGGAAAATTCCAAAAGAGCAGATGAAAAGGCCGTTCAATCTCCAATCAATTGATTACATTTATGAGAAGGTAAGGTTTTTAAATGATTGATCTTTTGCAGAGTAAACAAAAATTAAACGATTACCTACACTTATTCATCATGTACGGATAATTACAACTCATTTTTAAGGATATCAAAAGTATTCCACATAACGAGCACTCCAAATCAGAAGACCACACTTACACCATGACATGTACACACACGTGGAAATACTAGAAAGTAATGTATACATGGCATAATAGTAAAATGCAACCTTGTTAAATTTTGACTGAAGGAGTTTAAACCTATTTCACCTAGTCATTTTTTATTTCAAATAATACATAATTGAGGCGTTTGTTATGTGAACTTGTTTGTCTTTATGTCATCTTTCGTTTACTGTCATAGCTTTTTAACGCATGTTTTTTTTTTATCGTCCTTTAGTTCTTCTGCCTCTTTGTGAAAATTGTTACGTGGGCTTTCTGGAATACTTTTCCATTATAACAAATGCATTTATTGACGACATGTGGTTTAATAGATCGATAAACGAAAACAATTGTCTACCGAAAATTGAAATATAAATCAAAGTAGTTTTTACGAAAGCGGCCAATAACATCAACAACTTGGCGTACACTGACATACTTGTATTCCAGATAATTACTTGTCAGAGACGGACAAATAAACTAAGTACGTTTTTTTTAGGATATGACTTCCGAAATAAAAAAGGGACTATGGTCTAACCTGGAATATGCAACAAGTATTGCATACAAAGCTCCTAATTTGGGAGGTATGTTTTGTTTTAGAATAAGAACACTCTTTATGTCCTATGGTGAACGCTTAAGAAAATAAACAGTATAGTTAGAAACAGAAATTATATACTTGTCATCAAAAGAAACAATACAAGCCGATGTATTTTCAATATATAACGAAACTGGATACACTGTACCAAGCTAATTTGCTGACTGATAAGTCTAACATTTATTTTATTACATAGATCTTTGATTTGGGACAATTGCGCGAAACCTTTGTTTTAGTTATTTCTAAAAACGCAATTTCACGTAAAAATTCAAAGAGAATCGATCAAACATTATGCTTAACAACTTCATATATTTCAAATCTTTTATCTTTTTCTAATTATTGACGAAACAGGCCATGTATCATGTTTAACAATATAATACTTTGAGATTTCAGTCTAGTTCTGCATCAATCGTTCGTAAAAATATATCTTAATCCTACTTAATACTAAAATCTGTCGATTCAGTCAAAGATTTATATGCGTCATCCTTATTCCGTGGAACGACTCTACCTTAAAACGAAAAAAGTACTAACGTTTTTTTTCCATTGCGTTGCGGAGTATATTTTTCATGTATACACCAGTTTAAAAATGAAGTATCATGCTAGAAATCAGAGGGACTAAGCTGATTTCAAATACTGATTTTTAGTTGAACAGTTGAGCATGATATTTGTGTAAATAGCTATCAAAGGTATCAGGATTATAATTTAGACGCCAGACGCGCGTTTCGTCTAAATAAAACTCATACAAAGTATGACATATTTCTGTAATATCAAACTATAGTTTGTTTTTATAATTTCAGACAAAGCAAGACGGTTTTTATAATGCGTATGTTATGTGCACTCGTGTCAGTAATGACGCACCTGAATAAAGATTCACCTATGATATAATGCATGTATAAGTTCGCCTATGATATAATGCATGTATAAGTTTATCTAGATAATCAAAGGTCACAATCCTTAATTGTTTATTGTAACAATAGAATATCAGGAATAAACGTAAAGTCATAAGACTAAACTATTAAAAAAAGTACGAAAGTATAATGATGTATATTAAAACATATACGGTTGAAAAAAACTTTTTTTGGGGTTTTTTTTATAATCAACAGGTAAAACATTACAACTGGAAAGTTCGTCTTCGGATATGTTTGGTGTTATATTTTGCGCGTTGCTGCAAAACGAATACTATGCTGGTGCAAAACAGCTGATAGAAACAGGATGTGTAAGTGTAAATCATTCTAGCTAACAATAATGTGCATGTATTCTTAAGATAACACCAACCGCACGTTTATGTTGTCTTATGTCTCATTGTTTAAAAACATAAATGTTTATGAAAATTAAAGGTTTTGTGAATTTCAACGATTCATTATTCATTGGTAAACATAAAGTCCACAGTTCTATTTTTTCAAAAATATTTTTCCCGAAGTTATGGGAAGAGTTTAGCATTCACACATGTTTATCACGTACCGTTTTGTTCTAATTCATAACTTCAGGTGAACATACGTTATTTACGAAGATAAACTCGTGACCTTTGTATGGGATCAGCTCGCCTGACATTGTACAGAAAATCATAATTTTTATTTAAGACACATGCAAACTAAAGTTAATTTTTCACCCTCTGCATAGGCTGCTGCAGGTAAAAAAAACTACCAACCAAGTTAAAAACAATTTCATAATGATTGCAAATACAGATTTTGAATCAAAATAAAGCTTCCGTTCGCATACACATTACTTTTCACATAAATAAAATATAACACAAGAAAGATAAATTTAGTTGGGGTGGAAAATCAACCGCAAATGACAATATCTTAAATTCAGGCAACCGACAAAAGTATAGCATGAAATACTTGAATTGGCCTTATTCAAAATATTATGGTCAGTTAAATCTTAATCAATGTACATACTCGAAGGACTATCCATAATTATTATACTTCCTGTAAGAAAGTCCTTCTATAGTCAAATTGTTCTATTTTTGCATAGTTTTTTAAAGAAATATATAGCGTAACTGCACTATGCGAAAATAGTATGCATTGCTGTTGCAATAGACTTTTGATTTTTACGTCAATCATTGTTCGATCTCACGTTCAGAGGCGGAGCTTAGTTGCTTTGATGGACAAGTAGGTTGACCTTATTTGCCTGATCATATCTTAAATTGTATCGTCAATAATAACTATTACAATTGAACAAGAAGGCAAAACTGAAGTATCATTTGAATCATGCGCACATTTTAAGAGACAAAATACCGTAGTTTCGGATCAAACATTTGTGTTGTTTGTTTACTTCTGTTTACTGCAATTGAACCCAGAATTGTTTGACTACATTTAAAGTCATTTGTTACAATAAATAGTTATGCATAAAATTTACTGTTAATATTACTATTTTAATGTCATAGAGTACATTTGAGAAGGATATTAAGAATGAAATAGAAGGGGTATGGAATAAATTCTCTAAAACAAAATCCTAAACAATACAGAGTAAATGAGGCTATGGTATGATGCTTTTATGGTACTTAATCGTGATCATCTTCTCGTCAAAAAGAGTTCAGGCCTTCGACAAAAGTTCGACAATGAACAAAATACTGACACCATATTGCAAGTTTAAGACGACATTTAGCATCAGTATTCTACCTGTATGTCAATTTTGATTTATATTCAGATACAGAATTAAAAACTATCAGTTGACCTCTTAACAAATACTATTGAATCTTGTCCTTTTGTAACTCTTTCAAACAACAAAGACGACAAAATCAAGTCTCTTTAATGTAGCGTAATATATAGGCAGAGTTATATAAAGGACTTCTTTTCAGACTATGAAGCATTTTGTTTTACATATAAATACACTAGTAAACATTCAGTATAATAATTATATTAATGTTGTGTTCGGGTCAGTATTGTCCCTCACCCTGGCTAATATGTTTGCATAGTCAATGTTTAACATAACATTATTATATAAATAGAATAAGATGTCATTTATGCAATGTGTGTAAAAATAAAAGTACTGAAGACGTTTTGCTAACCTTCCTTTTACACCTGAGAAAGTACTCGTGTTCGGAAGAATTATAGTTGGTCCAGAGCAAACCGGTTTTTGTAAAGGTGAAGAACTAGTGACAACATGTTTGTACTTAAAACGTTGATTGATAAATACACTAAGCAGGAACATTAACACCTCTATACATATCGTGTTGACTTTAAAAGACCTTCAACAAGGTTTGGCATTTAGCCTTATTTTTTTAAATTGAGAAAGCTTATGCTGAGCGATTTTCATAATGTAAATAAAGATATGTATAACACATCTCTGTGTGTAAAACTAATAGTAACACACTAACTGAAAACTTCCCATTAGATAATGGTGTCTGTCAAGGAGATAATTTGAGCCTTACATTGTACAAATTTTAAATAAATGATTTGACAGAAATATTTGATTCTAACTATTGCTCAAATTTGTAAAACAACAGTAACCTTAATTATTATACCTCAGTATGTTTTTTTCTATATAACATATTATGAAATAGTTGTGCTATTTCATTTCACAGACTATTTGCCAGTCAATAGTTTCAAAGAATATTACCCCGGTTAATAGTCTCATAATCATCTTTCCCGTACTTTTTCATGCTTATTTTTCATTGGACAATAATGATGTCATTGACTATTTTGCTTGGCAACGACAAACTCTAATATTGTAAACGTCAAATCTGTTTGTATTGATTGTAATTTCACTTACAAGAAGCAAAGATAAAAGAGAGAAAATCTTCCTGCGCATTTTTTCGTATTCTAAAAGTGAATTTGCGTTTGGTGTACTTAAAAAAAAATAGCTTACATTTATCATATGCACGGAAAATTTAACACAGGTATTTCTAATCTTGATTGCAATTAATGAAATATTTACCAATACAAGAACAACTAAAAAAACAAACAAACGTATAGTTCATCTTGTGCATGTCAAGTTATGTGATTTTTTCTTCTTTTCTTTCAGATAATATATGTACACTTTTAGAAAATTAGTTAACTTGGTATATAAAAACACTTAATGATTGTGTTGTTCAGTATAATAAATCACCTAATAACTGGTTGTGCGGGTAATAGCAAGTTGTTGTCCCTTCGCATACCAACTATTGCTCTCGGCTTTGCCTCGAGCAATAGTTGGTATCTCAGGGACAACAAACTTGCTATTACCCTCACACCCAGTCAATAGGTGTATACTGTTAAATGTATGCAGATGACCTCGTTATGATACCTGAAAATTCATTTAGTTTTCAAAATTGTTTGGAGAATTTAAGTGACAAAGTGATAATTTTAAATTACAAAGGTTTTTATAGGAGAATTCCCTTTAAAGGTCAGCCTATTAATAATGAGAAAAACATAATTATCTTGGCATTACATTCACTGTTTTTGGCAGATTTGCAGATGCTAAGTTCAATGTATATAATAAAGCATTAAAAGCCCTTTTTAAATTAAAGAGATATTTTACTCATTTTAAACCTAAAATTAAAACACTTTTACATCTTTTTGACCACATACTGCAGCCAATTTTATTACATTGCTCAAACATGTTGGGCCAATTCTCTCCAAAAAAAGTTACAATAAAAAAAAGAACACAATTTTTTCCAGATGTGCAATATTAATGATTAAGTTATTGAAAAATTACATGTTAAATTTTGTGAATGTCTCTATAGGTACCTAAAAGATCATCAAACCTCTCAGTGATTGGAGAGTTAGGGCGCTACCCCTATCTCTTGAGGTTATTCTTAATATTTCAAAATGTTGGGTCAGACTTTTGGTTTTGAAGCATTTATTCATTATCTAAATAATTAGTTTAACCCATGAATATTTATTAATCACAAATCTAATATAAAGTCAATTATCATAAAAAAAAAATGGAATGTGATATGATGAAATTAGGCTTAACCAATTAAATAATGACAAACATGGCATGGCGCAAGGAAAGAAAAGAACCTACAGACTATTTAAAGATGGTATTGGCCTTTAAAAATATTTACTGTTAAGTAAGTGTAAAAGAATAACTGAGTTAACCATATAATAATCAGTTTTTCTGAACTTGAAATAGAAAAGAAAGACATCAAGAAATACCCCTATACAAAAGATATTGTAAATTATGTAATAATAACATAATGATTGTAGGAAATGAAATCCATGTCCTTCTTCAATATTCATCACTTAAAACTGAATGGTCCCGTTTGATTTTTTAAAATATTAAAAGGTAATTTTGATTATGACAGTTTGTTTAAATTGTAGGTCAAGATTCGCCATATCCTGTTAGGATGTTCCATACTAGACGATGCTGCCAACAATTGGAGAACAGATCAGTCGTTAAAAGAAAAACTGCAACGCTTAAAAATGTAACTCTAAATACATACTATCAAGCAACTACACTCGTTCATACAGTGCTATTCTATGTGTTTATATTTTATACATTTTACACGAAAAAATACCCGTACCAATTTATGAATAGAAAAGTTGTTTTCAGGTCGTCTGCAAAACTATACTTTCCTTTAAAAAATAAAATCACAAAAATACTGAACTCCGAGGAAATTTCAAGACGGAAAGTCCCCAATCAAATGGGAACATCAAAGGATAAAACACATAAAACGAATGGACAACAACTGTCATGTTCTTAACTTGGTACAGGCATTTCCAAATGTAGAAAATGGTGGATTGAACCTGTTTTTATAGCGCTAAACATCTCACTTTGATGACATTCGCATCAAATTCCGTTATTGTTACAGAGATGCGTGGACAAATCAGACAGAATCGTTAAAAAAGTCAAACTATGGTTACAATAGGCATCACTGTGTTACAATCTCAAGACAAATAAACTTAAACAAAAAACACAAAAAAACATCTATCAAATTAAATAACACATTCCTTGTTCCGCGTGTTGGCCGTCAGAAATTATAAACGTCACAAAAAACATTTA
Source organism: Mytilus galloprovincialis (assembly GCF_965363235.1). Taxonomy (NCBI): domain Eukaryota; kingdom Metazoa; phylum Mollusca; class Bivalvia; order Mytilida; family Mytilidae; genus Mytilus; species Mytilus galloprovincialis. The sequence goes on from NC_134850.1 coordinate 52,120,269, forward strand.
TCGTTCAATGTCTATTCGAAACATTTATAATTTCACATGGATAATGGTGGTATGCAGGGTTATAAAATTAAAACTTATGTTAGAATTAATTACGGAAACAGACCGAGATTAAAACTTACCTAGGAGTTCTTTAGAATTTTTAAGAATCCATATATGGTTAATACTACTACGCAAATGGAATAATTTCGTCGTTTGTTGTTCACAGTAGTGTCAAATTTATAATAGTGCAATTACATTGTGACATACAATAGAACAATTACATAATGCCGTGATCTTTTAAAGTACAGAGTCACGTTATAAGAAACAAAGAACCACAAAAAGTGGTACAAATATAAAAATAAAGGCAACAGTAGTATACCGCTGTTCGAAATTCATAAATCGATTAAGAAGAAAAAAACAAAGCCGAGTTACAAACTCAAACTGAGGGAAACACATCAAATATAAGAGGATAATTACGACACAACAGAAACACAACATTAAAATGTAGCACACACAGAAACGAACTTTATAACAATAACATACAACAATGGCCATATGCATGACTTGGTACATGATATTTTAAGAAAAAAAATGGTGGTTGAACCTGGTTTTGTGGAATGCCATACCTCCTATACAAAACACACCAGCGAAAAATGAAAGAAAATAAATGACAAAGAAACATGATAAATTAAAAAGAAAACGAATACTGATTATGAAAATATTATTTTTTCTAGTGCATTCACACAAAGAGCTATTCGGATAACCAGCTGCATTTACTACGCTGACAAAAAAAAGGAGAAAGATATATCGAAAAAGAAAGAACACATTATTCAGAAGTATTATAAAGACGACCAACAGAACAACAAAACCAAAGAGCTGGGTGACTGTATCAATCATGCAGGACGATTACTTTTGAGTCATGGATATTTAAAGACTGCTATTAAGACTGAAAACAAGATGTTTTTTGACGATAACACAGTCAAGAATATCTTAAATACAATGTGGTACGGTACAGAACAGTTTGATCTCAGAACGGTTAGTTAAATTTATAATGAATTATGTTATCATTAAGTTACTTGTGTCATAAAATCCAGACTTGATGCTTGAGAAATAACCAACTTGATAACAAAGAAACGCAATCTTAAGAAAATATATGTTAATTTTCTAAAAGAAAATAAACCCCAAATAGAAAAATAACAAAACAAAGAAAAGATTATCTCTTTTTTTTAATTTGATTTGTAATGGAAATTTGTAGAGAAGGTAGTTTTGTCTTTAAAATATGATGAAACGATTTTATAATGAAACATTCTATATTTTAAGGCATGCAAACCTGAGTATATATATGTTGATTGTTTTAATAAAGGACTTATGGCTTTATTTACGATGATGCATAATCATTTCACTACCTCGATATTGCCATATTTAATTTCTATTAAAATTCTAAAGTAAAATTTTGTAACAAAAATGGTACGCTACGTGTAGTTTTTAATATACAAACTTAAGTGAACATGATTTATGTTACGCTATATGTAAGAAAAACGTTTACGCGTTTCGTAAAATTCGCTAATTCAAAATTATTTTAGTTAAAGAAATATCTTAGACAAATCCACAATTGATGATGGGCGGGCCCGGAGGTTCTGTTCAGGCATAAATCTCTTTGACGTCATATTAAGGGAGCGAGGATGATAAATGCGAATATGCAACAAAGGCATGATGAATACTTACTTGTGAAAGAAGAGACGCGACACACAAAATGAGGTCTTCTCATTTAACTGAATAGATTGTAGATTATGATAATCTGCCTCATTGATTAAGTGCATGTTATATTTTCTTCTGTTTTGTTTTTGTTTTGTTATACATGTAGAGTAACTTGTTTTAAATAATATCATCTTATTCTATAATACAATTGGTCTATCACGTTTGTTCATCTTAAATCAAAATAAAATGAAGTTAGGTTATCTACCAGAGAACACACGTATGGATATTCATTTAGTATTTTAGTATCGTGCAATTGTGAACAGATTCTTGTGAGCAACACACTAGACGCATAAATAAACAAGAAATTGCCACAAATAATAAAACAAATGTGTTTCAGTGGATCAAGATAAGTATTTAACCTTACAGGAATTATATGAAGTAAAATATAGTTTGTTTTTGTTCTAAGTATAATTGCTTAATGCACCAATAAAATCACAGTAATATATAAATAAATCAAATACTTATTACCCATAGAAATTTATAAGGCTTAGCGTAGTTATGTTTTTATTTCTTTATACAGATTTTGATCTTCATTGGACTTGCAATATTTCACATAATTTTGCTGCCGTTGTTAATGATCAATATGGAGTCCCGGCCTCTACGTTGGTAGGTTAAAAAGTTAATAAACCTCCATAAAGGTATATATATGCCACTGAAATATCTAATAATGTTTTCTATTTCAAATATATTGACCTTTTAATTGTTCATCCATATCTTTTCAGCCGTTATTAAATGTAAATGGGTTTGTCATATTGCATAACTTGTATTTGTGATTTTACTTTTTACAGACTTTAGCTACAGTTTGACTATATTTTGCATGTTGGAAAAGGCCATATGACGTTGAAACCATTTACATATTTTACTTTTTTGAGTCTTTGTCTCAATACATGATCATCGTAGTACCGCACTATTTTCTTCCGATCTCTCTTCATTAGTCCATTGTACACTCTTTGTTTTAAATGTATAGTTATTAAACATCAATTTATAATGCAAAACTCAATGATTGTGTCAATGAAAACCCAATTAAACATCGATAATGATAACTGACTTACTAGGTTTTGAGTGTACGAAATATGTGTAACCTGTACACATTAAAATTGAAGAACAGGATTATACACATCCGTGAATTTAGCCCAATGTTTATGGGATATTATACATGTTGTATTTGAGTATACTAAAATCTCTCTTTAAGTATCGTTTTCATCCAACTCTTTTGAAGATTCTTACTGATAAGGGTCACACCGTTTTATACGTTTTCCTTTAGTCATACACTCTTTTTTTCTAAATATCAAATTCAACTAGTCCTAATTTACCGAATTAAACTATCGTGCAAACGTAAATGGTAATTATACATTTACAAGTATAAACAATTACAAAAACTTGTGTTTTAAACGTGAGCGAATTATAATGGGAGTCAAAACACTTATCATCTAATTTTCCATGAGAAAAGAGCAAATCGTTACTTAATTACAGTGTTTGCATCTTCTACGGTTCTTAAAATGTTACGAAATTCAATTTCAAAGTGTACTACAATATTCTGTTTTGAAGTTCAATTCAAACGTATCTGTTCTACAGTGTTTTCATAGTTAAAATCATTTAAAGTTCATCGTTATGATAAAGGCATTGTTGTATGGAATGCGTATTTGAAATGTAATTTTGTAAGCTACATTTCAAACTGTAATGACATTCATGGTATGTGTGGTAGAGCCATGCTTTCAAACTTTTACACTTAAAAATAAATGAAAACCTACAAAAAGCTGTAACCGAGACAAACTGGAGACTATTCTAATTCAGGGTTAATATACATTATCACATTAACAACATCACAAGGTGAATTATTTTAGTATTTATTCGATATGTATGTATATGGAATTAGCTTAATTTAAACTAGGTAAATTTAGGTGGCTTGTTACATGTTTTAAAATTGCTAATCCGTAGTTTTTATAATTTAAACTTGAAAATGATCTAGTTAAGGCAGTTTGCTTGTCAAATTTTGGGATTTTTTGTCAGATTTTCGGAATCCTCTGATTTTATCCAAAAGCCTTAAAAAATTGCCCCTTGACCCCAATTTTTCTTTTTATAAATCTTGTACATGCATAATGATAAGCCATTTGAAAAAGTCTTATAAAATTTGAATTATTTTTAATAGTTTTTGCGAACTTAGACTTTTCCATGATAACGCTATGAGGGGTCAAGTGAGAATATTTTTCCGCCAAAATTTCAATGGCTAATATTTCGAAAACAAGCACATTGACCTATATATATAGTTTTGCTCTTTAAAAATCCTCTCTCAACATAAACTAGTGTTTTGAAAAGCTTATTATTTTGAAACTGAGAGGCAAACTCCCTTAAATAAGAAGTTTTACAATTCATATGCATTGCAAATCTAAGTTCATATTCCCTTGTGTTATTTACATTTTATATATTAACTACTGGCTGAGTTGTTCTATATTTATTCCAGGTTTTACAAAAAGTACAAGCTTCCTTTCATGAAAGTATTCATGCACACGGTATGACATATCTAGTTGAGATTTGTTTTCATTTAATGATCAAAATAAGGTATGTTTATCTCTAGAATATTGCATCAATAATTGATTTTTGACAGATAAGGTTCCTCAAGATGATTGTTCAACACACCTATAGGGAGACCGAGCTTAGTTTGCTGGTAATATAAAATTCAAGTTGAGCAAAATGTCATTCATAAAAAAATTATCATTAATTGAGAATGACATATTAACAATATCAATAGTAGCAAATAAATGACAATGACATTGAAAAGCAAAGGTGCGGTTTAGAAAATACCCCAACCAGTATATCATACATTACAGAAACAGATAGTAAAATAATACTACAAATACAATTATAGAAATAATATTGAGAAGCAACACACATTCCGTATATTAAGATGATGAAAAATTAACTGTAAAAAATAATGATTAGAACTCATTAAAATTGGTTGGAAGATGGGTTGGTTTTTGCAAAAAGTTACAAAATATTTTCCAAGTTTCAAATAAATGATGTTTCTTCTTTCAGGTAAATTAGCTGAATGTTTGCATGGCCAAGTTCTTGCAATATAATCTGATCTTAGTTGTCCCTCCCAATAACTGGCTAATCAACGTCCTTATTTGACTATAGCGCACATTGGCCTCAGGCGGGCGAAGAGTGTCTATACTCATGATATACAATACTGCGCTAGACCCCAGATGGTTATTCCCCAGAGAAAATTACTACACAGTATATATTAATTAATCCTCAATGATTATCTGAACTTGCAGACAAACATGTTTTTATTTCTTATAAATTTATTTATCATATATTTAGTACAAAATACAGCAATTTTGTATATTCAATAAAGATTCTTTTTTCCAGTCTGTATCACCTACCCTGTATCGCATACCCCGTATTACATAGCTGAACCCGTATCGCATACCCCGTATCACATAGCAAAACCGTAACGCATATCTGGCGTGACATCATAATTCGAATGACGTATATTGAGAATGTAAAAAGGTTATAGGGGACATTGCGATGTGGATATTAAGCAAATAAGGAAGTCTTTACAAAACAAGCCAGCTGGAAAAATACAGGAAAATCATAATGTTCTTTTCTAGCTGATAATTTCGAACGATTTAAAAAAAATGGATATCCCGTGAAACTGATTCTATTAAAATATGATAAACAGAATAATACATGGCAAAATCCGTGTTGCATGCTGTATCACAATGTGAAACAAATATCAATCCCGAGGGCCGAAGGTGATACAGCATGCGATCCGGACTTTAGCATGTATTACTCCATATATATAAAATGAAAACTTCAAATTTCAATTGATAAAAACAATATTTGTCTATAGAAAAGCTTGATTTGAAAACTTTGTGTTTTTATAAAAACATGAAAAATGGCTAACAATACATTTTCTGTAGAACAAAGAAAAAAATCTTTTCAAATCTTTCATACTTGATTTAAGCTGATAATATAATAAATGCAGCACTACAAACATTCTAAAAAACATGATTGTTTTTTTTAATAGCTTGGATTTCTAACTCTACTGATTGCTTATGGGTATATGCTGCTATTTGACTACAGTGAAGATGGCATCACAAGTACGGACTATTTCATATTATCCTTTATGATCAGCTTTTTTGTGGATGAAAACAAGCAGGTAAATATTCTTCAAAGTTATCTGTATACTGTCACATTCAGATTAAAATGGTACTATGTACCGAATGTTATATTTTTCTGATGAATTATTGATACATATATTTTATAAATTTATCATTCCATTGTTGTTTATTTCGTTTCACTATATTCTTAATGTGCATGTGTTACTCATCAGTATTTTAACCAGTCTGAGAGTAATAACACGTGTGCGATCATTGTCTGAAGAGCTCTTTGACCTTCTTTTTTGAGGCATATTATTAGTGATATATTTCATTTCCAGAGCTGGCAATAGTTTTTGCCTAATCAATAATTAAGATCCATTTTTTACATTCAGGCTATTAGTATAACCACGATATTTCAGATTTACTTTAAAAGATGTTTCTTCTATGCGTTTTACCAGTCTTGAAAATTTATAATGACAACATGTGCAAACACGAAATGATATATACCTCCTAGTTGTTTTGGTCGATTTTAAGGGTATCCCAAAATAGGTATAACTCAATATACCCTACACACAAACTAAAACAGTGAATTTCAACAACACTTCGGCAGATGGTTCATTTACCTCTATCTTTTCAATGATGTAAATATAGGAAAAATTAAACGAATGGAAAAGTTTGGTGTTATCAAGGCCTATCCCCCTTAAATCGTCCAAAATGTCCATTTCGGTTTTTAATTTCTCATGATCAATAGAAAATATTTCCTGTAACAGCTATTTCTTTCTAGAATTTATATCAAAACAAATAACTGACATGTCGATTAGACATATACTAAAAACCACTTCTTTGTTAATTCCAACAGTTTTGGGTTTATTTAAAAAAACAACCCAGCAAACTGTGTAGTCATTTGCTTTCAAAAAGGAAACATATTTAGTTTTAAAGACATATATGTATATTAACTGGTAGAGCCAATGCAATGTGTATAATCAAAAATGATACACACGTCATTTTAAACATTGATATACGAAAATAATCAAGATCCGATGTTTGACCTTCACGATGTCAATATGCCTGGAATATTATAAACGACATTTTAATTTTTTTTTTACTTTTTAAACTTATTGAAATAAACAAATAAAGATTTAAAACCATGTTACTTTATAAATCTTTCACTTGTATCTCGTAATGAATGTTTAGAGATGCAGGGAAAATACGAATGCTATTAGAAAAAAAACACTGTCACTCTAGCAATCATAAACGTTAAAATTGTAACTGCTTTCGTAATTTTCAACTAATTTTAAAGATCACATATGTGACGACTCTAAATGAAATGAATGCACTTACTCACATATTTACAATTCTGAACGACTTTTAAATTATTTAAGTACGATCTTACACAAAATGTATTTGTTTGTTAAGAAAATCACATTTAACCTCACTACCTGTATGGAATTGAAGCCCCCTTCTGCTGAATCATGTTTGTTTCATGAGACATAAAATCTTTAAAAAATGTTTTTCGACGGGATAACTTTTCTGAAAACAACAAGTAACGGTTTAATTCTCTTGGGTATTGGATATTTTGTTTCAGCACATTGTTGCAATCGTAAGACGAAAATGGAAAATCTATGTTACTAGCTGGTGGAACAGATTAGATTGGTTCTCGATGATAGTATATAGTTGTGGAATGTTGTTGAAGTTTGGCGAAAGTTCAAATTTCCGAAATGCATCCAAAGTTTGTTTGGTAGCCGCATTCGTATTGCTATGCATACGTATTCTGAATTTGTTTTGCATATCGTCAATTTTAGGACCAAAATTAGTTATGATTCAACAAATGGTATGTATATATGTTTATTTAATTTCATTTTTATACAAGTTTTGCTATTATTCTTCACATAAATGCATGACCAAAGTTAATTGGCAAACGTTTTCAAAGTGAGGAAAATGCGGTCAAACACATTCGTGCCCATATTTGAAATAAAAATATGTTTTAGAAAAAATAATATAAACACAAAAAAAATATCTCGTTTTTTTTTTTAGATACATTCAAAACACTTTTCTGTTTACCTACTTTTATAATCTTTTTTATTTCAGTTTCGAGATACATTTTCTTTCATGATTATCATGACAGTTATAATGATGTGCTACAACATATCTTATTATGCACTGCTTTATCCAAACTCTGAGTTCAGCTTTGAACAAATGCAAAAGATAACACGAAATGGATATTGGATGTTATTTGGAGAACTGAATTTAGATGAAGATAAAGGTAGAATATCATATTAATATTTGAAACAAATTGTTATATATATATAATTCTTAAATGATTTGCATATCTATAAATACTTGAATTGGATTGGTCAATTAGAATTTTTCTCTAAGTTTACACTTCGATAAACCATGTTTACGAAACTACTTTTGTAATCTATTCATGTGCGATACACAAGCTTGCAGTGATCCCGGGATTTTCAGCAAATTGAGATTTAAAAACAATTGCATAACAGTTGTGACTATTCTAGTGCATATATAACAAAAAAAAAAAAAGAAATTTAAAGCACTAAAGCTTCGAAAATGTCTAAAAATAAAATTTAATAAAATTCCGCGAAATTTCATGAAGAATTTGGCGAATTTACGTCATGGCAAAACACGACGTCATACGAATGGAAATTTTCAAGGGAAAGATTATTTCGTTACGTGTACGCTTCAAATTCGGATAACATTTAATTGAAATGAAGTTTTTGAGGTAGGTGCTATTTCATTTAAGATTCCGTTGTATTTATCGGACATTTATGGTTTTTAGAAAGTCACGATGGCGGCGTACTCCTTAGTTACGACTTGCCATTGTGCTTTTGATGGTAAATATATATAGTAGCCATCAACAACAAAAAATGTTTATTAAATATCACAAATGTTTGGCTGAAGAATTATAAGGATTAAACACATTTTTTCTAGAGGTTATTGATGTGTAAACCGTGTACATTTCGGCAATATTTTTTTGGAAAACGAGACCGAAGACGCAAATGTATGGGTGTGTGTGTTTGTGTGTTATATTTATAAAAGAACTTAGTCTAGTAAAAGGTACAAAGTTTATTTGGAAGCTAGTATCAAGCTACACTGGACATTGGTCTATTGTTTCATATAACATGTTTAACAAACAATAGTTCACTGTATATTGTATGCCCATTGATTTCAATTTTCGCTTTAAACTTTAAATGTAACTGGCTGTATCCGGTATATTTATTGTTATCCTTCATAGACATGATAGATGTAGTATCCGCTATAGTAATTCATTGATTGTATTTCCCAAACATTCGAAACAGAATGACAGTAAACACAAACACGTATAGGATTGTTTTCGTTAACGTGTATGCGTAGTTAATACTATTTAATCGACCTTTAAATAATATGGATCTTCAGAGAATAATGTTTAAAAGCTGCATAATTTTTCTTATCATCGACATGTTGAATGATACTTGATTATTTGTATAAGTATGTTGTGATTATGTGATTTTGTTTAGAAGCCACAATCTTAATGGCATGTTTGTCCATCCAAGCAGTGTATTAACAAATGGAAGATAAACACAAATCTTTGGAAACCATTACTTCCATTCTTTCTAAAATAAAAATCACTTACCAGACACAATATTTTTTAGAAAAGTAAACTGCACAAGAAAGCCATATAGTTTAACAATTTTACCAGCCAGATATGTGTTTATGTATTTGTAATCAATTCAGGAACAATCAAAACATTTATTGACTTCGATGTAAAATAAAGAAGCTGTGAATATTTATACATAAAGCAGTCTCAAATGTGTCAGTTTTCTTGGACGTATTTTTCTCGCCGAAACCATGTCCATTTCAGGAAAACGTGCCCTTCAAAGCATACATCGCTCAATCCATTTCATCTATCCCCAACAGTTTCGATTAACGCATTTGGATTATAACCCTGTCCAATCGCGTCTAGATTCAAGCGCTGGCTCATCTCTGCGGCGTCAGTTGTGTTATCTGTCCTCTACTGAAAAAACATTTCAACAGTATCATCTTTAAAGTTCAATGTATTTGATAACAGTTTTATTTTGACTTGTCATCTGTGTAATTGCATTCATTTCAAGTTTTGAGAAAATATCCCATTCTTTGTGTCATATGTGGCATTACGGAATACATCTTTAATCAAACAAGGATGAGGCCACTATTTATGAACTAAGATACCTATAATTCTTATGAATGTGATAATATAGATGACTTTTCCACAAAAATTCTCTCACGAAAAAGTAGAATCACAAAAATACTGAACTCCGATTAAATTCAAAACGGGAAGTCCCTTATAAAATGGTAACATCAAATGATAAATCAAATCAAACGAATGGACAACAACAGTCATATTCCTAACTTGGTACAGGAATTTTCATATGTAGAAAATAGTGGATTAAACCTTGTTTAAAAGCGCTTAACCTCTCACTTGTATGACAGTAGTATCAAATTCCATTATATTGACAACTAGGTGTGAATAAAAGAAACAAACAAAATAGGTTAAAAATTTACAAATAGGAATACAACAGCAACACGAACCACACAAAAAAACTGGAGAGGATCTAATTGCTCCGGAATCCTTCTAAACACACGTTGCGCACATGGTATTGCAAAGCCGGTAAATAGTCTAACTCAGAAGGTCACAGAGAATGGGATTGTAGTTACGACATACTGAACATAACCGATATCATCTGTAAAACGGATATTCCACACCGATCAACCAACCCGTTTTTGGCGTCCGTAAAATTTACACAGTGACGATTTCAACTTCACCATTTGGAGCTCTTGATCTTAAAAAGTAAGCTCACAATTGGGAATCCAAACTCATCTCTGTTGCCGTAAAGTTTTGTTTTCAACCGACCCTTATAGTCATTATCCAAAGAGTACTTCCGTGTTCAGCAAAGGCTTGTGTGGAAGAGGCATTATGATTCTGATAGACAGTGTTTATAAAAGTCATGTTCACAGTGAAGAATAAGATAAACGAATGTTGTATCGAAATAATCATATCAGCAAAAGATAAAAACAAAGATTATCACCAAGCTGAATTCATCTACTGGTCATTTTAAGTATCTTTCTTCTAGGTAGCAATCAATTTGTGCTTGTGAAAATGCATCTGCATGATCGTACTCATCTTGGTGTCCTCCCAGCTTCAAAATTTTATTTGCAAAAAAGTTGTCTTGAACTTTGTATTCCATACTTTACAAGCAAAGCAATGGCCTTGTTTAGACTTACGAAACAAATATCAAGTGACGTATTAGTGTTGAATGCAATTATAATTTAAGTATATGAAATGTTTGATTAAAACGAGGTAATTCCAAGTCTGATTGTAAATAAGACGATACGGTATGGATGGAAATGAGACAACATTACAGCCGAGACCAATATGATAATGATATTCAAATATATAGGTCACCATAAAGCCGTCAACAATGAGCGAAACCGATATCGAATAGTTAGCAATTAACGGCCTCTAGATGACAAAGGAGAAACAATGATATGAACTATGTACAAACAATAAGTAACAAACAAATATGATCTACTGCGGCAAACAACAGACACTCCTTAACATGGTTGAGCTCTGCCACTGTGACAGTACAACATAAGAGTAAACTATTCAATTCAGTTGAAAGGAGAATTAATTGATCAAAATTATTCCAAGCACTCAGAATACTTAACAAACACCCCAAAGACACCACCTTCTTGTTATGACTACTTTTCTGAATATGCTTCAGAGCCAACTACATAATAACGCGCGTCATTAAAAGAGTAAAATGCGTGTCAGCATCTTCAAAATTGACATACTTTATAATGAATTGGGGCTTTGACAACTTTAGTTGATTGTGTGAAACTTTAACAAACAAAATTGAAATATGTATTTGTTTAAACGAATCGATTTAACTTTCTTGCAGTTACTGAACCGGATTGCACGTTTAACAATACACTTTATAGATCTGGTGCTTTACAGAGATGTCCTACACAGCTTGGCGTATTTCTTACACCTTATGTAAAAGCAATATATGGATTGATAGCGGTAATATTACTGCTGAATCTGTTGATAGCAATGTACAGGTAAAACGTGTGTCATATACATGTATGTCCCTATAATGTAAAATTAGGAATGCATTGAAATCAACATAACTCGGATGGAAAACTGACGTTTTCTGCAAATTCCTTTCGTAGTTTTTTAACAATTTATTTCCGAATCTAAAGTTTGATTGAATATCCAGTATTCTACTATTATATTCTCTATACAGGCTTTTAGTACACACCCGTGATACAATATTTATATATTGTATATCTGATTGGGCTGTTCCGATTATATCGTTACGTCGTATGTTTTATATACACGAATAATCCAAGGTCAGTTTAGTTTATGTAAATGACGTCTTTAAACGATTAACTCTGACGTATGCATTGTATGTGGAAATGTACTACAGTTAAAAATGGTAACACATACAAAGGAAGATTTGAAATTCTAATAATAGATTATCGTAATCGTTTACCCTCATCCTTTCCTATATTAATATCATGCTACACATATTCAAATCATGTTATTTATTCTGTTTTCCTTATATTTTTTTTATACAGTATTTATAGCGTGTTCAATTAAAAGAGTTCTGAAATTAATGCCGGTTGGCCTTTCTACAAAAACATTTTAACATTTGCTATCGCCCTATGAAGAAACAAAATAAGTATTAATGGTAAATCTGCCGAAAAATCAGTATACATTAAAGCTTGAGTGACTACTTCTTTAACACATAAACAATGGAATTGGTCAATTTGACCGATAAGCCTAATTTTTGGACAACTAGTTTGCATACGTATGTTATCGTTCACCGTGTTAGGGCTCTCTTTAATACTTGGCATACCATTAATAAAATATGTTGTGTCCGAAACTAGTATCATGCTATGCTTTTTGTAATTTGTCCTTTATTGTTTTAGATTATTTTTTAATATTTTTTCAGAATATTACAAATTTTTCATTGAATAAAAAAATAACATGTTACTATTTTTGTCACTGGGCCGTTTTATTTCTAAGGAATACTATCAAAACTGTAAGTAAAACATGTACACACGTAACATATCTGATTGAGACAAACTCAAAACGCACTGAAAATACATTTTCCGTTTCCTCAGTTTTTATGACAGAATAGATAAAAACATCTTAAATGTCCTGAACTCTGTTAGTTGTGTGTCAAAATAGCGATAGACAAAATTTGTTTCATAAATGCTTAATGTTGAGCATATTGGCATCTTATCACGTAAAGTAAGAAGTATTAACATATTATTAAAAGATACGAAACTTTTTAAATTACTTCCCCATATATTGTTCTGGAAAATATACCGATTTGCAAAACAAGCTTCCTAAGAAAAGAAGTTGTATTATGTTGTTTCGTAATGTTTGCACTTCTTACAGAGAATTCAACTTAAATATTTTAATGTCATGCTCTGTGCCAAGATAAACAATATGACGCCAAAAAGATCGTGCGTACAAACGTCACTGCCGAGGGTGAAAAAGTTAATTTTCTATATTAAATATAACTTAATTTAACTTTACTTAACTTAAATTTACCATCAATTTCAATTTTGACAACAAAAATACATGATTAAGTCAAGCAAAGAAGAAAACTTAAGTTGATTCCGTTACACCCCCCCCCCCAAAAAAAAATCCTCTTCCCCTCCAATGATTTTGTGATATACGTTCATGTACCTCAACCATACTAGATTTAGAATGAATATTCTTTCGTATAGGAAACTCATTCTGTGAATAGTTCGAAAAATGCATTTTTTAAAAAGATACCTGTGATTTTTTGGGTATTTGACAAAAAAATCTTTACAAATCCGAAGTTTCGACGTATTTTGCACGTTTTTCATATTTTCATTTAAGTTTGCACTTATTCAAAGATACTTCTTGCATTGCTTTTGCACTAAAAAGATGGTCTATTTTGGTAACTAAATGCCTGAAATACCTCTGTTTTTCTTGAATTATTCAATGTTAAGAGTCAAAAATTAATTTATGATTCAATAAATTCAAAATAAATAATAGCCATTCATTAAGTGATTGATTTTTTTATCCGAAAATACAGTATGCAGCTATTGCAAAAGAAATAATGTCATGATGTGGCCATTTCTTTTTTGTCTCCAGTAATACTTTTCAAAAAGTACATCAAGAATCTGAATTTTATTGGTCGCAACTCCAGAATGACTTCCTTGAAGAATACAGCGTCAAGACAATTTTTCCTCTACATCTTCAATTATTAGTATTACCTATAGCAATCGTGCACGCCATTCTTTGGTTGTATTGTCCTTGTGGGGAAATCTTATATGACAGCTGTAGTAGAAACAAAGAAGATGAAGAGGTAGAAGAAGTTAACCATAGACCAATGTTTGTAAGAGGTAAGCTGTTAGTTATCTAATCGTAAGGAAAACAAGTACAAATTAAAAACCAATTCTTCTCTATTGAATGTTTTTCAATCTCAACCTCATTAATAACAGATTAAATTTTAACAGTGTTAGATGTCACGCCTGATTCATGTTATTTGTTACCGCACAATTATTCTAAAAGTATAAGGTTTCTATGTACTTATTTTAGTTGTGCCAAAATGGCAACTTTTGGTAAAATACTGTCATTTCCCGTTGTCTTTTTTCAAATATCATATCTCTTCAGGCAAAAAGTAAAATCACAAAAATAATGAACTCTGGGGAATATTCAAAATGGTAAGTCCATAATCAAATGGCAACACCAAAAGCTCAAACACATTAAACAAATGGACAACAACTGTCACATTTCCGACTAGGTACAGACATTTTCCAATGTAGATAGTGGTGGATTAAACCTATTTCAAAGCAAGCTAAACCTCTCACTTGTATGATATTTGCACAACATTCCATAATATTGACAACTATGCTCGGACAAAACAGACATAATAGGTAAAAAGGTTAAAGGTAGGGGTACAGCAGTCAACATTGTGTTATAATTTTATTCATGTCGTTATAAACACAAAATGATATAACACACATGTCCCAAGACACACTAACACAATGAGACTTAATGCTTTAGGAACGAACTAGTGAAAATGTATATCAATGGTAAAACTCTGAAAGGTAAAAGAGACCTGGATCTTTACCTCTAATACAGGGTCGTAGGTGGGTGATCTAGAATAGAAAAATCACTGATCATTCACTTGTATGGTTGATGAGTTATATTGATTTATAGTATATAAGGGTAGAACAATCATAATGTATCACCGGAACATTTACACTGGCTTGCTGTTGTAATTGATAATTTACCAAAGACGCCTATTCATTGATGTTTAAGGTTCCTTATAATATTGATAACAAGCGAAGTTCTAAATTAAAAACATTACCTTGGCCATTGATGTGACATAAACGTCATGTAAATGGACCATGGACTCCATATCAATCAACTTTAGGACTATGTGAATAAAGTGTAAGATTTTATTTCAACACATACTTGTTTACACCTGTCCTAAGTCAGGTATCTGATGTTCAGTGGTTGTCGTCTGTTTATCATGTTTATGTGGTTTATAAGTGTTTCTCGTTTTTGTTTTTATATAGATTAGACAGTTGGTCTTCCCGTTTGCATGGTTTTACACTAGTAATTTGGGGCCCTTTATAAATGTTACAGCTTGCTGTTCGATGTGAGACAAAGCTCCGTGTTGAAGGCTGAACGTTGACCTATAATGGTTTACTTTTACAAATTGTTTCTTGGATTAAGAATTGTCTCATTTATACTCATACCACAATTTCCTATATCTATACATCAACAAAGTTAAATTTGAAAAGAAAAAAAGAAAAAAAAATCCATAAAGATGTTATTGGAAAACTTTGATTAAACTGAACCAAACTTCCTTGAGAGTTGACGAATAATTATAAGTTGAACAATTGTTTGTCAATTTTGGTCGGGGTGGATTTTTTTGGAATTTTGGGTCCTTAATGATCTTCAACTTTGTACTCGTATGGATTTATTACTACTTTGATTTTGGGCGTCACTGATCAGTCTTATGTATACGAAACGCGCGTCTGGTGTATTGAATTATAATCCGGGTTCCTTTTCTTGAGACTACCGTAAATGTTTTTGGTGATTCACAGCTAAGGTTCGTGGTCCTCAAACTGTTAGTATTCACTTGTGCATTATTTATTTTTTAGTTTTGATTAGTTTTTCAATTCATCTTCCAAAAATATTTAGAATATCCAATTAGTAGACACTGTCTCGGTGTTGCACATGTGCTACTAGAACAGAGGCAATATCTTAGAGAGGAAGAAGGCAACATAGAACACTGCTGAATTACACATTTCTGAGTGGTGCTATTTTGTGTATTTTGTTTTTTTGAACGGTGCTGGTCATGTTCTGTTCCCCGAGTAAGGAAATATTTACAAAGAGAAAAAGAATCCATCTGATGATTTAACACATTACCACAGTGTAGATGCTATTCTGTACGCTATCAGGAAGTCGCGATTTTCGAAGCGACGATTTCGAACTGGCTAACAGGACGGTTTTGCTCACGGTTACCTTTCTCATCATTTGTTTACTCCTACATCTATAAAGTGCTTTGAACATCTTCAAGGTATGTATAGCATCATAAATATGAGTAGCTGTAACAAAACACATGCATAAGAATATAAAATATACGTGTGCATCACACCAACTTGATAAAAAAAGTGAAATCGATGGACAGTTTTGCTCTCGTAGTACAAAGCAAATAATCTTTTGTTGCAAATATTTGCATCAGTTTACAGTTAAATATATACTATTTCATTATTCTTTTCGTATTTAAGTAGAATATTCGTATTTCCCATGAAAAAATATGTTTTCCTTGAGAATCCCAAAATAAATTACTGTACGATCAGTCTAGAACTGATTTCAGAAGTGATTTCAGATTTTTTTACTGTATGACAAGTCGTTGCAGTTATCTGTCTAGCTATTACTTTTTTAAAGACTACTTACACTGTCCGCCGTTGCCCAATTGATGATAACATAAATCAAGCTTGTCTCTTTAAAAATTGCAAAAAAATCATAAAGAAAGCTTTGCGTAGGGGGATAATTCATGTGATATAAGTTTACAGAAACCATTACCTGTATCAATAACGAATGAATTTAAATGTCATTGTACTGATTGCATTTGTTAATTACATCCAAAACAAAGTGAAGAAACTGTTATCAATTATAGGCTACAGTACGGCCTCGAATGTGTGTAAATAAATGCATTTTCATATAACAATTAAATCTGTGTACATGTGTTTGTACAATTTTAAGTATAACAGAGGACATTTCTAAAACTTATATATACAACAAACCTTCCTCTTATTTTTGCAACATTTAAACATCCTTATACTTCATGTAGTAAGTCGAGTACACCATATTAAGCTAAAAACATGTTTCATAAGTTTTCAGGATGTGTAATATAGTTGTGTTATTTAGAAAAATGCCATCTTCTAATGTATCGTAAATAACTTCGAAATCACCACTAGAATACAGTGAAATAAAGACTGATCTGACAGTTTCAACATATACAAGCGAGACTGATCGTACAGTGAGAAATTCAAACAAGTGTAATTTTCTTATTTCTGGCTTCAAAAATCTGGTTGAAACTATTACCACCGCTTGAAATATACTTCATTTAGTTAATTAAGTATGTTTTTTTACGTTAATTTGTACGCTAAGAGGGTAAAAGGTTCGTTGTTAGGTTCACCGACTAATTTTCCTTAGTGATGCACTTGAACATCTCATCATTAAGGCAAAGATACGAAAAACGAATGTGCTGAATTTAATTCTAAACCATTAGAGAATATCGATGTCAGCTGAATTAATCATTAAGCAATGTACAGATGATAAACTTACCGTTTAATTCAGTATATCCAGCAAATGTAAAATGTGATTTAAAAAGTTATCGCTTCGAAAATCGCGACTTCCGGATAGCGTACAGAATAGTATTTACATAATGATTTCTTCGAGTTTGTTATAATCCTTTTTTTAGTGGTGTTAGTTTGATAAAGTGATACGAGTTGTAATAAGTTGTATGTTTTTGAGTGGTGAGAGTTGGCTGTCGGCCGAGTTGTCATAATTTCAAATCAAATGAACATTTCTGCCTGCATTCAAAACGCAGGTGCTAAGTAATCAGCTACTGAACATTATTTCAGGTTAATTAATTAAGCCACGTTTATTGAAGCAATTACTATATGAAGTTATATAGTATATTTCATACACTTTAACTATTTAATTATGCAATGCTTCTGACGATCTGCGGTTTGAAGACAAATCGTCTACATAGTTTTGGTGTACATAGTTAATATTATATTAGATGTTATTTTCATTCGTCAAACAACACTGAGTTTATGAATTTCTTGTTTCAGACAAATAATTCAAATTTTACTTTTCAAAGAAATGCTTACACCCAAACTTTTAAATTACGGTTCAATATGTTTTTAATATCTGGTATTATTTGTTTATATTGATTTAAAATGAATGATCGGAGTTGATAATTGTAGATTTAATACACTTTACGGAGAGAATCTATATCTAAGAAGTTCCTCACTGATATAATTTTGTATTGTGTTTTGAGTCACTGGTAGCCATTACAAATGTAGTATTGTAAGATAGTAGGCAATAGTTTTACAAGAGGCTAATTTATTTCAGTTTTTCTATACAATACAAATTTCGATTTGAAGTTGAAAACTACAAGTGAAGCAGAAGGAAATGGTGCACTCAGCGCAAAAGGGTAAATGCAGTCTAAAATTCACCAAGATCAACATGATTAATGTGAAAATAAGTTTCTAGAAAAAGTCATGAAGAAAAACAGAAAGAATAAAAAAAAAGGAATACAAAATCGAACATCAAATAAAAAAAATCACATAATGTTACAAAGGAAATCATGCTAATATATTTATTAACAACTAGTAGTACCAAAATTAAAGAAAACTAAAATTGAAGTAACATGAACCTTCTTTGTTTCATGAAACGCATAGCAATCTAAAACAATATCTGGTGATAACGTCAATCTGTGATGTTGATTTGATCTTTGAAATATTGATACTAAGAATAATAGTTTGTTCTCATCATAAAGAATATCATAGTCCGTAAACGTAATAATTACAGTACACACATCACTAAAAGTATGACCATATACATCGTGTTAAGAATTTGGGATGTGTTAGACAAAGTTGGAGACAACTACATGCAAAAATGTAAAAAATTTGGTTAATGAAAGGTAATGACAAAAATAACGCATCCCAACAAAAAACCAATACTTTTCACCAGACATGTAAGACGTATTTCAGTCCTCGCGAGTATCATAATCGATTACTCGAGTATTACATTTCAAATCTGTTGACATCCCTACGAAATACTAATGTTCACTTGTCATTTCAAATTAGTCTTTACTTTCTTTTTTGTTATGTAGTATTAGGTAAACAAAATTATTGAACGCTGTACATGTTACTAGTACTTATCACACTTAGCTTTATACAAAGGACATTATACCATTTTGAGTGTTGAACGAACCTGTCGCCTTTACACACAGTATAATTGTTGAATGAAAACAAAACAGAGTGACATCATTTGATATGTCGATAATATCGATAATATCGTGGTATTATTGATAGTAAGTGTGGTTCAGTCTTAAACGGTCATTTTGATTATACACCTCTTAAAACTTTAATAGATACAGTTAAGTTCAAGTACATATTTCAGTATACTTTATGACTTATCAACCGAGTCAATTTAGTTGTATAATTGGGTAATAATACTTTGAAACGGGCATATTATTTTTGATCAACTATTATTGTTTTCAGGGAAATAGATTTTATAGAAGTTGACAGGATGACGGTAATTGTTTACATTGTATGTGTGTTTGTGTCGTGCATATTCACGCTTGTGTGTAACATGTACTTGCTGTATATATATATATATATATGTGTGTGTTTGCACTCTATATATATATATATATATATATATATATATATTTAGTTAATTTTAAGACTGCCTTTATCAATTCTTTTGTCACATTCAATTGTTGCATGATTTAAGTTTTCAGCTTTAACACCAATTTGGATAACCATAATTTAGTTGACCATTTTCGTTTTTCGTTTTTCTTTTGTTGCATTTAGGTGATTCAGTCTGTAAACGATGCATTCTCGTCCGTCTTTGGATAGTAAATCGACATATGGTGTTGGTGTTATTGTTTCTAATATTATTTTAGCTACAATTCAAATTATATAAATAACTGCTTACGCTTGTTAAGACCTCCAGTAGAAAAATATCATTATCAATTTTTACGAAGATAGGACGAATTGTTCATATGAAGTAGGTATTTTTTTCAAGTGTTGATGTTCAAGCCACACTTTGTTCTTTGGACAACGTAGCTAATAAAGAATTACAAGTAGACTAAAAACCTTTACCTCATCCTGTAAACAGCTCAAATATCTGCAGGGACTACAACTGCTTTTATAATTATCAAGTATTGGAGATTAATTATTCATCATTTAATGTGTATTTTCAGCAAACGAAAATCTACCTTAAATGACAATGAATTACTGGTCGTTTCTACGGGCCTTTATCTAGTATTCAACATGAGTGGACATATATTTAAATGTTTTCGATTTCTTATACAACGTATGGGTCGTTCAATTTGATTGTATAAGTAATAATTGAAGGCCGTACCTTGTCCTATAATGGTTTACTTTTATAAATTGTTATATGGATGAAGAGTTGTGTCATTGGTACCAATACCATATCTTCCTATATCTATATCAACATACATGAAAAACATGTGTAAATGCAGGTATTAAACTAATCATAGGAAAGATCGTCAGGTTACTTAAATATAACAACAATACATTATAAATCGCATGCCATCAAATAGCTTTTCTGGAGTTGCCTTCATCAGGAACTCTCGAATCTCAAAATTTGAAATTTAAGAATATATGACAAGTTTAATAATTGAAGACATTTCATGGGGAATGCAAATTTATCTAAGGTCATCTTTGCTCGATGGAGTGAAAACCTTTTTTTTTTGCCAACTTTAGATAAGCGACAATTTTAACAAAATGTTTAAGAAATATTTGTTATGAATCATGAGAGTGCCGAAGAACTACCTACTGATCTGATGTTACCCTTAGAGACTGATAGTCCACCAGCAGAAGTATGGAAAGGAGTAAAATATCAAAAATAACGAACTCTGAGAAAAATTTAAATTTTCCGATTTTAATTCCAGAAAAATGTTCTTCATAAGAACCGATTCTGGAACTCATTATCTTTATCAGAGTTGTACGAATCTTTCCTAGAACAGTTAATGACACTTCTACCAACGATTAAAATTGTTCTACCATGTATTACTTTTGGTCTAATGTAAAACAGTTAAAGAACGATTTAAGTGGGTATCAAATTAAAGATTGTACTCACAGTCTTGAAGGAATGTTTGTATCTAAATCCTACAATATATTGTATTGATGTTTAGCTTCTGTGGACTTCTTGGTTATTGGGACCATGGATTTTTGTCCTTTTGGCGCATACTTTTTATCCCTTATTTGTCCTAAATCGACGAAGCTTGATGATTTGAATTCATTATCAAAGAACATTTTATAATACTACTTTAAAACATAAGATATAAAAAAAAACTGATACAAGAGGACCAAAAAAAAAAGAGATGCGATAACAGTGTCTCGTTTTTGCTGTTTCTTATAAACCAGAAATGGTTAGTTTAGCAGTTAGTTGCATTTTTGATGTTTAACACGCATGACATAAGTTCGAATTCTGTTTTATTATATGAACATCCATTTGTATTTTATACTGTCAACAAACAACTCATTATATTTTTATTTAATATTATGCAAATTCAAACAATATTTAATAAAATGTATAGATGTTTTTATTTAGAAACGACCATTTCAATTCTATTTTATGTACGGAAACAAGAAGTGGAATACAACATAAATAATATGACTGAACCAGTTTGGTTTACCTACCGTCGTGTATGATGAAAATGAACAGTGTTAAAGTAGTTATTACGTGGACAAATTTGATTGATATGGTAAAAATACATTTTCTGTACATTTTTCTCCAGATACCACAACAGAACGATAGAAATGAAAGACGAAATGAAAAGGTACGACAACAAGTATCGACAAGTACATTTTTATATAGTGAATATCTGTATACAAAAAATAGCATATACATGTGACTGAACGGTCACATAAAATAGCGTTTAATTGTTAACATTGAAAATGAAGTTATTCTTAAATAACAAATCATAGGACCAACATCGGGAACACTGTCTTATATCTTTTCTGCTGGTAATTCTTCAATTTGCAATTTGGTAAACATGGTAAAGTGTCTTCATCAGTAAATTAATAATGCATTTATTTCAAACTTTATGGTCTGTGTTAAATTATCTCTAATGTCAAAACAATGAATTGCCTTCGTACATTTGACTGTAGATTGAATTTTAGCACACACATTTGTATTTACAGACTTGTCCACATTTTAATAGTAACACCTTTTTTCATTTGAGAACACACTGGCTTAGGCATGCATTTAATCTTTACCTTCTGATGGTACATAAACCATATGTAATTGTTACTGGTGTAACCTGTTCATTGTCCCCTTTAAAAAGGTAAACTAAAGGGCAGAAATACCGAGAATCCTAACTGAAACATAACTAAACACAATGGCATAAAGAAGAAAAAGAAAAACGTAGATCCTTTCCTTAAACTGGTTACTATTGTCATATTGTTTAATACTAAATATCATCAAAATGCTTAGTGTGTCGACGTCCGCTGATGCAATATATATCTTCACAGACAAAATTATTTATACAGTTTTATTTTATAATCGTAACGAATATATTTTATGATACTTAAATATGTCGTTTCTAGCAAACGAAAAGATTAACCACATTATTAAACAATTGGTGTATGCTCGTATTTGATTTAATTTAAATCACCGGGTCTAGGATGTAAACCTGTAACAATTATATTTACAACGATATTTATTTATTTATGACATTTTTTGATAATCTAGTCGTTTCTTATGAATGACCAGCAAACGTGCAATGTATTGTCTATATTAATTTTACTGTATTAGATAATGAAAAGACTACAGACTATCGATAACAGTTTAAACGATATACAGGAAGTGGTAAGTATTACCAAAACTTGTATCGATCTTAGATTGTCTAGTGTCTGCAGAAAAAGATAATTTATCTTCAAAACTATCATTTTCTTAGTGGTATCGTGTATTTGATGACAAGTTGCCTTTATTTTTTTTTACCTTAAAATTAGAATAAAACAAAATGAATGTATCATTCAATAAATATAGGGTGATGAGAAACTTTGAACTAAAGCAACCCTCGTGAAAGATTTAAGCCGTATTTGGCACCACTTTTTGGAATATTGGATCCTCAATGCTCTTCAACTTTGTACATGTTTGGCTTTATCAATATTTCGATTTGAGCGTCACTGATGAGTCTTATGTAGACGAAACGCGCGTCTGGCGTACTAAATTATAATCCTGGTACTTTTGATAACTATTTAAACCACTTGGTCGATGTCACTGCTGGTGGACGTTTCGTCCCCGAGGGTATCACCAGCCCAGTAGTCAACATTTCGGTGTTGACATGAATATCAATAATGTGGTCATTTTTATAAATTTCCTGTTTACAAAACTTTGAATTTTTCGAAAAAAAACTAATGATTTTCTTATTCCAGGCATAGATTACCGTAGCCGTATTTGGTACAACTTTTTGAAATATTGAATCCTCAATGCTCTTCAACTTTGTACATGTTTGGCTTTATCAATATTTCGATTTGAGCGTCACTGATGAGTCTTCTGTAGACGAAACGCGCGTCTGGCGTACTAAATTATAATCCTTGTACTTTTGATAACTATTTGACATTTTTTAAATACCTAAGTTTCTACCTCATTCGATTCAATTAGTTATTGAAAAATGTTTACAGGCTTAATCATTAAAAACGCTCATCTTCAAGCTCAATCTAATTAAAAACCGATCTCTCATCGCTCCTGTTTCTGATATGTCGCGTGGGAGATCTAACGAAACCGGCTTTGAGGTCACATGTGAGTGAACTAAAAGTCATGAATTTATAAAGATATGCAAATGAGTTGACGACCTATTAATAAGCCAATCAAAAAAGTTTATGAATTATTATGACTGACGATTTCGTCGTAAATAAAATGAGTTGCATCCCTTTGCCTTACGTTAAACTTCCAAGATCGTGGAAGACTCAATTTCATTGGTCGAAAAAGACACACCTACGAGGTCACTCACATGTGACCTCAAAGCGGGTTTCGTTAGATCTCCCACGCAACATATCAGAAACAGGAGCGATGAGAGATCGGTTTTTAATTAGATTGCTTCAAGCTTAATATGAAAAATCTATCAAATATGTCATTTCAGGTCACTTTAAATATGAGTTTTGTCTAAAATGGAAGTGACTTGTGTTCACTCTAAACATTTATATATATTATATATTAGAATTATATGCAACAGTTATTTACTTAATAATAATGAACACAAGTTTGGCCATTTCCAATTTATACAAAAGTCACTTTCATTTTAGACAAAAACCGTCTTAAAATTAGCAAAACTGTTTAAATTGGAAATCTGTATTTTTGCATTAAATAATAATTCATTCCTATTTTATTAGCAAAAACAGCCAATATTTTGTAGCAGAGCTACATATTTACTTTTTATTGAATAATTCAAAGCTATTATTTAACAACTTTGTAAAAACACGATAATTAGTGGCCAAAAAGGGGTCTTACCGGACCTACTGCTTTGTAGGTAAATTGTGTTGGGATTATTTATCAACGAATAGTACTAAAAGATGTAAAGTAGACCACTAATAAATTTCTGTGACACTTTTAACAAAAGATGTCTCGCATAAACATCCTACTTTGACAAAACATTCTGATAGGAAATATTTTACTAATTGTTTCTCGAAATAAATACAAAGAACTATAACAAAAGGTCAATCAATGTTAATAATTAGAAAGAGAAAGTCCTCCTTAACTTAGCCTTAAACATCTATATTTGGCATTTATTTTAATTTGACAATCGAGGTTCAAATAGTATCATGTGATATGTATGATGCTTACAAAACTGTAGAATGCATGAAATCAAAATGGTGACAATGAACTACTTCTTTGACATTTCATTAGAAATAGGAACTGCAATGTTAGGGTCATTGTAATATTGTAGTCTCGGATGCCAGTGTTCGATTAAATACGTCCCATCAGTGTCACAAAATGGACACTTAATTATATTAGTTACACGCACTCCAAGAAATAGAGGTAAAATAATAAAATTATCAAGTCAAATAAAATTATAGCGTCCTTTTAAAACGACAAATCTCGTAAGGTTTCTTACTTCAAATAATAGTAGCAAAACCTAAGTTCTACGTAGCCTTTGAGTGAGGTGCTGACAGTAAATACAAGTCAATACAAAGGACGACCGCTGCGATATTGCCTTCTATTGTTTAGACTGCTTGTTTTAATTGATTTATCTTGATCACATGTTGAAACAATCGGAATCTTCAATCTTCTATACAGAAAGCTATAATGTTTTACAGATAAAAATGTTCTCGTTATGTAGAAAAACAACCTTGAAAATGTTTAACAAATCAGTCAAATTAAATCTTAACAAATATCATGCAGCGATAAGACAAAAACAGTCAGTTTTAAGATAGTTGACAAATATATGAAATCAATCAGAAAAAGTGATAATTTAACAATCTTAGTCTTCTGTGAGAGTTATGGATAAAATCAACTATTCAAGAACACATGTATGTAGTGTTCGACATTGTCTGATACATGCTCAAATACTTTGAAAGTCGTTAAAAGCAACAATGTCTGATACATGCTCAAATACTTTGAAAGTCGTTAAAAGCAACAATGTCTGATACATGCTCAAATACTTTGAAAGTCGTTAAAAGCAACAATGTCTGATACATGCTCAAATACTTCGAAAGTCGTTAAAAGCAACAATGTCTGATACATGCTCAAATACTTTGAAAGTCGTTAAAAGCAACAATGTCTGATACATGCTCAAATACTTTGAAAGTCGTTAAAAGCAACAACACATACACTTTGTATTTTACGCCACTACAATGTATGATAGAACTCAATAAAGGTTTTGTTATATCTGCATGATCTGGACTAGTTGTTCTAAATACTAAGTTAATATTCTGATATGATTTAAGAGATGACAGCAATGATGATGAGAATGAAAAAAAACTGCAGTAAACTAGTATCAAGTCCAATTTTTTCCAGCAATTCAATTAAAAGACTTCGATGTCATTATTGCATCTAGTTCTTAGTTAGTTTTTCGTTTATTTATTGATGGAGCTGCTAAATTTATACAGTATTGTAATATATTTTCAGTTATCAAACATGGCTAAATTGGAAGACAATAATGGCGAAGAAGATGATGTTCAAACACAATATGCCTAAAGTGGAGATACAAAATTTTCAGATTTAAATTAAACTAGAAGACAATCCAAAAATATGCATAAGAATAATTGAGGAACCTTGTGTTTACCATAGAAAGTATATATTGTCTTATATGTTTTCATTTGCATAAAGCATTGCAAAATGTGAATCAGCATTTTGGAAATGTATATTCTTTTCACCTTTTTTCAACGGGAAAACATGTTAAGGCATAAATGTGTTTTTTTGTCGAACAGTTTTAATCCCATTATGAAAGAAGAAAAATTGAAATTTGATAACTGTATATAAATCGTTTTCATTTAGATCATTGACATAACAATAAAAGGCAATGTAGAGCAAATTTCGAATTGCAATTAACAATACTAAAAATACTAAAAATATGCTTCGCCTTTTTCTTTATTGTCAACAAAAATAAGATATATAAAATCAATACATGTATTATATGTAATTCATTTGTAAAACTGATCAACGATTTCAAATTTATGATTAAGTATAACATACAAGTGTGTTTTGCTTGTTTTATTTTTTGTATCTATCCACTAGTGTCGCTAAAATCAAAGCAATGAATAGAAGATATTTTCTATTTCACCTGAGGACATCCTTAATTTAGGGTTTTGGGATACCAAACTTCAATCTTTTTTTATCAAATAACTCACCTTATCGACGTCAATAGACATTGTGTTTTGCTTAAAAAAGATAATCAATTTGAAGAGTAATGCGACGTAAAATCACATATGACAGTGTTACAACTCGGATGTATGAATAGATCTTCTTGCTCAGATATTTTTATAACAAGTGTATGTAGTCAATACTCACTGTCTTTCACGCGAATTTTTATCAATTTAATATTTGTAATGCCCTCCGGATTGTTTAGCAAGTGTATAAAATTACCTTTCGTTGGAGCAATCATAAGCAGCAGCATATCGTATTCTGTGTTTAAAAGACCCGTGAATTTGATAAAGGAGCCGATGGATAGTGTTATTCAACGTCATTACAGTTGTAAAACACCAATGATGATTTACAGCATTCATATATGAGATATAACTATGATTCCTACAAGTAACAGCTAAACAAACAAACATTCAAATTTAGAATTTTGCAATTTATTTAAAACAAAAAGAATGCTCTGATACAGATTTCCAATTAAACTGAAAAAAAATCTTATTAAAGACGGCGCTAATAGAACTATAACAGGAATATTCAAGAGCTGCTGTGACTTTCATGTTTGTTCGTGGTATTTATTATACCAGTCCTATACTTGTTGTATAGTGTGTTTTCTTATTTGTGATTATTTTGAAATTTACTTTACTTTTAATTTCCTCTTTGAATTTATCTATGTTGATGCCATTGTCGATATTAGAATCAATTTAGTCCTGGTACTATGATGAGTTTATTTTTAATATTATTATTTGTGTATTTTTATCATTTTGAAACCGAGTTTAACTGCTTACCCCATATCTGTCAGTGTAAACTTTATACTAATATCACAGTAACAATCTGATTAACTTACTGACCTCTTTTTAAAAAAATTTTTAATGATACTGTGGACAATTTGTATGAATAACATGTTTTTGTAACATGGATTAATTATTTTTGTTGTTTTATATTTTTGCATTGTTATATCATTGTCATAATTTATACACACTAGATGTTTTTAATAAAATGCATAACGCCTTCAATACTTAATATCATTGAATACCAACGGATATAATGACAATGCCATCCGAACAATTATTACTAGAATGGAAAACCTTAAACAAGATAACTTCACATGTTTTAACGAGATAAAATACCACAAAACAATTAATATTATAACGAGGTGCATTTAAAGCAATGCAATCGATACTTGAATCTGCACTATTAGTATTAATCTGTTGTGATTAAACCGGTGCCAACTGTGTGGTATGCATTCATGTGATCATTATAGTTCTTTAATAGCAACGTAATATAAATGATATCATGCTTTTGAGAAGTAAATCATTACAATATGTTAAAGGATATTTACATGATGAATCTACGCTAGACATGCAATAATACATGATCCAATTTCTTCAAGCTTTTCTAACCCTAACTCTTTTGACGTCTAATGAATACAAAAAATCGATTCAGATAAGAAGACGATATATATATAATCCTGGTATCTATGATGAGTTTATTTACAACCTCTGGGTCTATGCCACTGATGGTGGCGTTTTAATTCCCCGAGGGTATCACCAGCGCCGTAGTCAGAACTTTTGTGCTGACATGAATTATCATTGATATGGTCATATTTATAAATTAATTACAAACCTTTTGATTTTTTTTAAATACTCAGGCTTTTCTACCTCAGGAATAGACAACCTTGTCTGTAGTAGGAATTTTGGTTCTCAATGATCTTCAATTTGTACTTTATTTGGAGTTTTTAACTTTGTTGAATTCGAGCGTCACTGATGAGACTTTTGGGGTCTTCTGAAACTGACATTATCCAAATGCTTGATTTCTTGATTGACAACATATTTGTTACGTTTGGAGGACGTGTTTTTCAACAGACTGTCGTCATTCCAACAGGAACCAATTTTGACCCTCTTCTTGTCGACTTGTTTGTTTTTATAATTATGAGGCTGACTTCATACAGGAACTTCTTAGGAAGAAAGATAAGTAGTTATGAATATTCTTTAACTCTACTTTCTACTTTAAAGATGATATTTTTTCACTAAATAATTCAAAATTTGGTGATTATGTTGAACGCATCTATCACATCGAACTAGAGATAAAGGATACAACAGATTCAATTAATTCGGCCTCATGTCTTGACTTACATCTAAAACTTGACAACGAGGGTCGGTTGAAAACAAAACTTTACGACAAAATAGATGATTTCAGCTTTACAATTGTGAACTTTTTATTTCTAAGTAGCAACATTCCAGCAGCACCTGCAAACGGGGTATATATTTCCCAATTGATACGATGTACCCGTGCTTGCATTTCCTGTCATGATTTTCTTGATAGAGGATTTCTGCTTACAAGGAAACTATTAAACCAAGAGTTCAAAATGGTGAAGTTGAAATCATCCCTTCGTAAATTTACGGACGTCATCATGAGTTGGTTAACCGCTATGGAATTACCGTTTCACAAATGATATCGGATATTTTCCTTACGTCGTAGCTAAAATCCCCTTCCCTTTCTTGAGTGGTACCTACCGAATTAGACTATCTATTTAACGGATTTGTAATGACATGAGCAACACGACGGGTGCAACATGTGGAGTAGGATCTGCTTACCCTTCTGAAGCACCTGAGATCATCCCTAGTTTTTGTTGGGGTTCGTGTTGCCTTTGTTTTAGTTTTCTATGTTGTGTCATGTGTACTATTGTTTGTCTGTTTGTCTTTTTCATTTTAAGCCATGGCGTTGTCAATTTATTTTCGATTTATGAGTTTGACTGTCAATCTGGTATCTTTCGTCCCTCTTTTGTATACGAAACACGGGTCTGGCGTAAATACAAAATTGAATCCTGGTATATATGATGAGTTATTTTCATTATAGTAAGTTTAACTTCATTTTAGAAAAACCAACGATATTTATAAAACAAAACAACAGATATTGTCGTTCTAGTGGCTAGTTTGTATGAGTGATTACATATATGCGCTTTATGAGTTTCATCGCCTTGTTGTTTTGGCACCTATGACGGTTTGTAAATTATGATCCACAATGAAATTTTACGGCATGATCCTGGCATTTATAACTACACCTCAGCTTGATTTCGTCAACTGTGTCAATGATATGTACTGAGTATGATCGGAGCGGTGACTCTTGTTTTGTTTTTGAACACATGGTTTACAGTTTGTGTAGGGAAAGAACTTTGCACTTTGTGCATGTGTCTAGCGAAAAGTTAACTGGTACATCTTTGACAGTGGATGATTGGGTCCATTCTTTGGTATTAATTCTGAATCATTAATTGTAGCAACACAAAGTGCATCCTCCTAAGATTCACTGCATATGTCTATAATGTGCATTTTCTTTGTTGTATTGGTTGATTACATACACACGGACCCAAAGTGGTTATATTTATGGCATTTGTTGCACTATTCCCAAATGCAGATTGAATATTCCTCGGAGTTCAGTTTTTTTTATTTTGACTTTTTAGAAAGTTTACGTGTTCTTCTGAAATTGATAGCTTTTTCTAACTTAAGTTCAGATCCTTCGGTAATGCATATATCATGAACTTCGTAGTCTTGAATGACATCGCGGACCATTTCCTCTAGCGTTTCATAACCACATACTATTACCAATATTTAAAGGTCGTTGAGGTATTCTTCGAAAATGGCAATGTCTTTTTGTACACGGCCTACAAATTTGTATCGTGAATAAATTTTGTTTGATTTTGGTTTGTTTTTTTTTTTTTTTTTTAATTCTGATAGTACAATTCAAGTTTCTTTTTGTCATCTTCCAAAATATTCGAGGTTGAATAATTGTCCCTATCTTTGTTTCTAGTCTATATCATTAGATATAGTTACATTGTTATGCTTCGGTAGTTTTAGATAGAGGTCCCGCAACTAACAATTATCTCTGTTGTTGGAAAGATTTCCTAGCGATCACCAGGTCTTTTGCTTCTCAGTATATTTGTTGATGTGATTCTGATATTGCATCCATGATTGTGATTAATTTTAGTGTCTGGTTTGTTAAAGCATTTTTTTAGGATTGTTTCCATCTACGGATGGTTTATTTTCTTAATGATGGGCGATGGTTCATTCTGACACCATGTTCAATATAAATGAGTAATACATACATGTTGATAATAACAAACTATTTCTATTAACCTTATATACGGAAGAGTTTAATAATACATTACAATAAAATCCGGATAGTATTCCGGTATTACGGTATGTGACAGAAACCTAACAAAAAGAATTTATTCCTTAATTAATAGATATATTCTGGTATTATGTAACAATTTCATATAAATTAAAAACCAATTGTTCAGAGAACAATTGAAGGTCTTTCCACCAATAAGGATCTATTTTGATATGAAAATATTAAAATTCAGTTGAAAATGTCAGTTCCTATGGCTTAATGATGTATAAATATGAATTTTGAGCAAAGGTCAAAATCTAGAACGTCAAATTTACTGATGACCTTGACCTATATTTCAAGGTCATAAACCAGGCACCCCAAATAAAAAGACCCTAGGTCTGTAATATGTATAGTTAATGAGTTATATCACTTTACGTTTAATTCTTAATATAGGAGGGGCAAAAACTCCCATTTTATGTCTACACACCCTTTTAACCGAAATATATAAGTTACGACATGTCGCAACTAACAATTTAGTAAAAATAATTTGTCGGTATCTTATAAGGTTAATGAAAATAAGTGAAAATAGGCCAAAATCAAAATTTAGAATATGACCTTGACCTTTGACCTTTACCTTATTTTCATTTTTTTGGACCAATGATCTCAAAACAAAAGACCCTAGGTCTCTATCACTTATGGTTTTCCAGTTTAAAATACATTTCAAAATTTCAAATACAAAAGGGGAACTAACTCTCATATGGAGTCTCTATACGGCTTCGGTCAAAATAAAACAGAACATCCTGAGGATGTAACGAACAATTTGGTAAAATAAATTTGTCGTAATCTTTTATGGTTGCGAAGGAGTAGTGGCCACAAGAAAAACAGTGTTTGGGGAGATAACTCTTACAACGTAAAGTATTTGGTTACGCAGTGGTTAGTTTTAAAAGTGCATACGCTTTACGATATCATATTCCAAATATCTAAGCGACATCTTTTGAAACATCAATACTACGCAAGAAAAGAATTAGGCGGAAGAATAAAAAAATAATAATAATAATAATTAAAAACCAATTGTTCAGAGAACAATTGAAGGTCTTTCCACTAGTAAAGATCTATTTTGATATTAAAATATGAAAAAATCAGTTTAAAATGTTAGTTCCTATGGCTTTATGATGTATTAATATGAATTTGAAGCAAAGGTCAAAATCTAGAACGTCCTATTAACCTATGACCTTGACCTCAATTTCAAGGTCACAAACCAAGGAACTTAAATCACAAGACCCTAGATCTTTAATATGTTTGGTTAATGAGTAATACCACTTTACGCGTAATTCTAAATGTAAGATGGACAAAAACTCCCATTTATTGTATGCGCACCCTTTCAACCAAAATAAGTAAGGACATGTCGCAACTAACAATTTAGGAAAAAATATTTGTCGATATGTCTTATGGTATTTGAAAATAAGTGAAAATAAGCCAAAATCAAATTTTAGAATATGACCTTGACCTTTGACCTTGACCTTTGACCTTGACCTTATTTTCATTTTTTTGGACCAAGGACCTCTAATCTGAAGACCCTAGGTCTCTATCACTTATGGTTTACCAGTTGAAAATGCATATCACTTGAATCAAATGAAAAAGGGGGAATAACTCTCATATGGAGTCTCCATATAGCTTCGGTCCAAATGAATATCCTTATCCTAAAGGTGTAACGAGCAATTTGGTAAAATAAATTTGTCGTAATCTTTTACGGTTGCGAAGTAGTAGTGGCCACAAGAAAAACAGTGTTCGGGGAGATAACTCATACAACGTAAAGTATTTTGTTACGCAGTTGTAAATTTTAAAAGCGTATTAACTATACGATATCATATTCCAAATATCTAAGCGACATCTTTTGAAACATCAATACTACGCAAGAAAAAAATTATGCGGAAGAAAAAAAAAAATAATAATAATTAAAA
This sequence comes from Mytilus galloprovincialis, assembly GCF_965363235.1. NCBI lineage: Eukaryota > Metazoa > Mollusca > Bivalvia > Mytilida > Mytilidae > Mytilus > Mytilus galloprovincialis. The sequence continues at coordinate 52,153,346 of NC_134850.1, forward strand.
ACCAATTGTTCAAAGAACAATTGAAGGTCTTTCCACAAGTAAAGATCTAATTTATTATCAAAATATTAAAAATCAATCTAAAATGTCAGTTCCTATGGCTTTATAATGTATAAATATGAATATAAAGCAAAGGTCAAAATCTAGAACGTGCAAATTACCTATGACCTTGACCTTAATTTAAGTTCATAAACCAAGGATCTCAAATCAAAAGACCCTAGGTCTTTATTATGTATGGTTAATTAGTTATATCACTTTACTCATAATTCTAAATATAAGATGGGCGAAAACTCCTATTTATTGTTTACGCACCATTTCAACCAAAATTTATAAGTAATGGCATGTCGCAACTAACAATTTAGTGCAAATAAGATGTTGATATGTTATAAGGTTTTGAAAATTAGTAAAAATAAGCCAAAATCAAAATTTAGAATATGACCTTGACCTTTGACCTTGACCTTATTTCAAATTCTTTTGGACCAAGGAACTTAAATGCAAAGACCCTAGGCCTATATCACTGATGGTTTACCAGTTAGAAACGCATATCACTTATATCAAATGCATAAGGGGAAATAACTCTCATATGGAGTCTCCGGATAGCTTCGGTCCAAATGAATATCCTAATCCTGAAGAAGTAACGAGCAATTTGGTAAAATAAATTTGTCGTAATCTTTTACGGTTGCGAAGGAGTAGTGGCCACAAGAAAAACAGTGTTTGGGGAGATAACTCTTACAACGTAAAGTATTTTGTTACACAGTTGTAAATTTTTAAAGCGTATAAACTATACGACATTATATTCCAAATATCTATGCGACATCTTTTGAAACATCAATACTACGCAAGAAAAAGTTTAGGCAGAAGAAAAAAAAAATTGAAAATTAAAAACCAATTGTTCAGAGAACAATTGAAGGTCTTTCCACTAGTAAAGAGCTATTTTGATATTGAAATATGAAAAATCAGTTTAAAATGTTAGTTACTATGGCTTTATGATGTATTTATATGAATTCAAAGCAAAGGTCAAAATCTAGAACGTCCTTTTAACCTATGACCTTGACCTCAATTTCAAGGTCACAAACCAAGGACCTTAAATCATAAGACCCAAGGACTTTAATATGTTTGGTTAATGAGTAATACCACTTTACGCGTAATTCTAAATGTAAGATGGACAAAAACTCCCATTTATTGTATGCGCACCCTTTCAACCAAAATATACAAGTAAGGACATGTAGCAACTAACAATTTAGAAAAAAATATTTGTCGATATGTCATACGGTATTTGAAAATAAGTGAAAATAAGCCAAAATCAAATTTTAGAATATGACCTTGACCTTTGACCTTGACCTTATTTTCATTTTTTTGGACCAAGGATCTCAAATCAAGAGACCCTAGGTCTCTATCACTTATGGTTTACCAGTTAGAAACGCATATCACCTATATCAAATACATAAGGGGGAACAACTCTCATATGGATTCTCTGGATAGCTTCGGTCAAAATTAAAATCCTAATCCTGAAGATGTAACAAGCAATTTGGTAAAATAATTTTGTCGTAATCTTTTACGGTTGCGAAGGAGAAGTGGCCACAAGAAAAACAGTGATTGGGGAGATAACTCTTACAACGTAAAGTATTTTGTTACGCAGTTGTAAATTTTTAAAGCGTATAAACTATACGATATCATATTGCAAATATCTAAGCGACAACTTATTAAACAACAATACTACGCAAGAAAAAAATTAGGCGGAAGAAAAAAAAAAAATAATTAAAAACCAATTGTTCAAAGAACAATTGAAGGTCTTTCCACAAGTACAGATCTATTTTATTATCAAAATATTAAAAATCAATCTAAAATGTCAGTGCCTATGACTTTATAATGTATAAATATGAATTTAAAGCAAAGATCAAAATCTAGAACGTCCTATTAAACTTTGACCTTGACCTCAATTTCAAGGTCACCAACCAAGGACCTCAAATAAAAAGACCCTAGGTCTGTAATATGTATGGTTAATCAGTTATATCACTTTAGGCATGATTTTAAATATAAGATGGGCGAAAACTCTCATTTATTGTTTACACACCCTTCCAACCAAAATTTATAAGTTACAACATGTCGCAACTCACAATTTAGTAAAAATAATTTGTCGATATCTTTCACGGTAGTTGAAAATAAGAGAAAATAAGCCAAAATCAAAATTTTGAATATGACCTTGACCTTTGACCTTGACCTTATTTTCATTTTTTTTTACCAAGGAACTTAAATCCAAAGACCCTAGGCCTATATCACTGATGGTTTACCAGTTAGAAACGCATATCACTTATATCAAATGCATAAGGGGAAATAACTCTCATATGGAGTCTCCGGATAGTTTCGGTCCAAATGAATATCCTAATCCTGAAGAAGTAACGAGCAATTTGGTAAAATAAATTTGTCATAATCTTTTACGGTTGCGAAGGAGTAGTGGCCACAAGAAAAACAGTGTTCGGGGAGATAACTCATACAACGTAAAGTATTTTGTTACGAGGTTGTAAATTTTTAAAGCGTATAAACTATACGATATCATATTCCAAATATCTAAGCGACATCTTTTGAAACATCAATGCTACGCAAGAAAAGAATTAGGGGGAAGAAAAAAAAATAAGAATAATAATAATAATTAAAAACCAATTGTTCAGAGAACAATTGTAGGTCTTTCCACTAGAAAAGATCTTTTTTGATATTGAAATATTAAAAATCAGTTTAAAATGTTAGTTCCTATGGCTGTATGATGTATTTATATGAATTTAAAGCAAAGGTCAAAATCTAGAACGTCATATTAACCTATGACCTTGACCTCAATTTCAAGTTCACAAACCAAGGACCTTAAATCAAAAGACCCAAGGTCTTTAATATGTTTGGTTTATTAGTAATATCACTTTACGCGTAATTCTAAATGTAAGATGGGCAAAAACTCCTATTTATTGTCTGCGCACCCTTTCAATCAAAATATACAAGTAAGGACATGTCGCAACTAACAATTTATGAAAAATTATTTGTCGATATGTCATAAGGTATTTGAAAATAAATGAAAATAAGCCAAAATCAAAATTTAGAATATGACCTTGACCTTTGACCTTGACCTCATTTTTATTATTTTCGACCAAGGACCCCAAATCTAAAGACCCTATGTCTTTATCACTTATGGTTTACCATTTAGAAATGCATATCACTTAATTTAAGGGAAAAGGGGGAATAACTCTCATATGGAGTCTCCGTAAAGCTTCGGTCCAAATGAATATCCTAATCCTGAAGATGTAACGAGCAATTTGGTAAAATAAATTTGTCGTAATCTTTAACGGTTGCGAAGGAGTAGTGGCCACAAGAAAAACAGTGTTTGGGGAGATAACTCTTACAACGTAAAGTATTTTGTTACACAGTTGTAAAGTTTTAAAGCGTATAAACTATACGATACCATATTCCAAATATCTAAGCGACATCTTTTGAAACATCAATAATACGCAAGAAAAAAAATTAGGCGGAAGAAAAAAAAAAAAAAAAAAATAATAATAATAATCAGAACAAATTCAATAGGTCTTTCCACGGAAAGGTGGAAAGACCTAATAATTAAAAACCAATTGTTCAAAGAACAATTGAAGGTCTTTCCATAAATAAAGATCTATTTTATTATCAAAATATTAAAAATCAATCTAAAATGTCAGTTCCTATGACTTTATAATGTATAAATATGAATTTAAAGCAAAGGTCAAAATCAAGAACGTCCTATTAACCTTTGACCTTGACCTCAATTTCAAGGTCACCATCCAAGAACCTCAAATAAAAAGACCCTAGGTTTGTAATATGTATGGTAAATGAGTTATATCATTTTAGGCATGATTTTAAATATAAGATGGGCGAAAACTCTCATTTATTGTTTACGCACCCTTCCAACCAAAATTTATAAGTAACAACATGTCGCAACTCACAATTTAGTAAAAATAATTTGTCAATATCTTTCACGGTTGTTGAAAATAAGTGAAAATAAGCCAAAATCAAATTTTAGAATATGACCTTGACCTTTGACCTTGACCTAATTTTCATTTTTTTGGACCAAGGATCTCAAATCAAGAGACCCTAGGTCTCTATCACTGATGGTTTACCAGTTAGAAACGCATATCACTTATATCAAATGCATAAGGGGAAATAACTCTCATATGGAGTCCCCGTATAACTTCAGTTCAAATGAATATCCTAATCCTGAAGATGTAACGAGCAATTTGGTAAAATAATTTTGTCGTAATCTTTTACGGTTGCGAAGGAGTAGTGGCCACAAGAAAAACAGTGATTGGGGAGATAACTCTTACAACGTAAAGTATTTTGTTACACAGTTGTAAATTTTTAAAGCGTATAAACTATACGATATCATATTCCAAATATCTAAGCGACAACTTATTAAACAACAATACTACGCAAGAAAAAAATTAGGCGGAAGAAAAAAAAAATAATAATTAAAAACCAATTGTTCAAAGAACAATTGAAGGTCTTTCCACAAGTACAGATCTATTTTATTATCAAAATATTAAAAATCAATCTAAAATGTCAGTGCCTATGACTTTATTATGTATAAATATGAATTTAAAGCAAAGATCAAAATCTAGAACGTCCTATTAACCTTTGACCTTGACCTCAATTTCAAGGTCACCAACCAAGGACCTCAAATAAAAAGACCCTAGGTCTGTAATATGTATGGTTAATGAGTTATATCACTTTAGGCATGATTTTAAATATAAGATGGGCGAAAACTCTCATTTATTGTTTACGCACCCTTCCAACCAAAATTTATAAGTTACAACATGTCGCAACTCACAATTTAGTAAAAATAATTTGTCAATATCTTTCACGGTAGTTGAAAATAAGAGAAAATAAGTCAAAATCAAAATTTTGAATATGACCTTGACCTTTGACCTTGACCTTATTTTAATTTTTTTGGACCAAGAAACTTAAATCCAAAGACCCTAGGCCTATATCGCTGATGGTTTACCAGTTAGAAACGCATATCACTTATATCAAATGCATAAGGGGAAATAACTCTCATATGAAGTCTCCGGATAGTTTCGGTCCAAATGAATATCCTAATCCTGAAGAAGTAACGAGCAATTTGGTAAAATAAATTTGTCGTAATCTTTTACGGTTGCGAAGGAGTAGTGGCCACAAGAAAAACAGTGTTCGGGGAGATAACTCATACAACGTAAAGTATTTTGTTACACGGTTGTAAATTTTTAAAGCGTATAAACTATACGATATCATATTCCAAATATCTAAGCGACAACTTATTAAACAACAATACTACGCAAGAACAAAATTAGGCGGAAGAAAAAAAAAATAATAATAATTAAAAACCAATTGTTCAGAGAACAATTGAAGGTCTTTCCACAAGTAAGGATCTATTTATATGAAAATATTAAAGTTCAGTTGAAAATATCAGTTCCTATGGCTTTATGATGTATAGATATGAATTTAAAGCAAAGGTCAAAATCTAGAACGTCAAATTAGCCTATGACCTTGACCTCAATTTCAAGGTCATAAACTGAGGATCTCAAATCAAAAGACCCTAGGTCTCTAATATGTATGGTTAATAAGTTATATCACTTTACGCATAATTTTAGATATGATAGGGGCTAAAACTCCCATTTATTGTCTACGCAACCTTTCAACCAAAATTATTAAGTTACGACATGTCGCAACTAACAATTTAGTAAAAATAATTTGTCGATATCTTATAAGGTTAATGAAAATGGGTGAAAATAAGCCAAAATCAAAATTTAGAATTTGAACTTGACCTTTGACCTTGACCTTATTTTCATTTTTTTGGACCAAGGATCTTAAATCAAAAGACCCTAGGTCTCTATCACTTATGGTTTACCAGTTAGAAATGCATATCACTTATATCATATACAAAAGGGGGGATAACGCTCATATGGAGTCTCCGGATAGCTTCGGTCAAAATAAAACAGCACATCCTGAGGATATAATGAGCAATTTGCAAAAATAAATTTGTCGGTTTCTTGTACGGTTGTGAAGATTACGCGATAACAAGAAAAACAGTGTTCGGGGAGATAACTCTTATATGGGAAAGATTTTGGTTACGCGGTGTCAGTTACAAAAGCGTAATAACTGTTCGATATCATATACCATATGTCTAAGCGACATCTTGCGAAACAAAAAAATTACGAAGGAACAAAAAGTTGGCGGAAGAAAAAAAATAATAATAATCAGAAGAAAACCAATAGGTCTTTCCACGGAAAAGTGGAAAGACCTAATAATTAAAAACCAATTGTTCAGAGAACCATTGATGGTCTTTCCACCAGTAATGATTTTTTTTATATGAAAATATTAAAATTTTGTTTTAAATGTCAATTTCAGCGTCAAATGACAACTTATTGTACGCTGATTCAAAAAATATAAGGTTTCTATACAATAAGATATAAATAAGGGAGATAATTTTTTACTTCCGGTTCAAAATATGTTACTTCCGGTACTGTCTTATAGTTTACTTGACGCTGATTCCAAAAATATATGGTTTTACATACTTTTACAATAATTTATTACAAATATTAGCTACTTCCGGTTTACAAAAGGTCATTTCCGGTTAGTTTTTTCAACGTCATACTGCTTGCAACCTAATGCAAAAAGTCTAATAGCTCTTACATGAATACATATGAGGTTAAAGCAAAGGTCAAAATCTAGAACGTTAAATTAACATATGACCTTGAGCTCAATTTCAAGGTCATGAACCAAGGACCTCAAATCAAAAGACTCTAGGTCTTTACTTTATATTGTTAATGAGTTATATTACCATACGACTGATATTAGATATAAAAGGGGGAAAAACTAGCAACAAATGTTTACGTACCCTTTTGACTAAAATTTATGTGTAACTACATGTCGCGACTAACAATTATGTGAAAATATTTTGTCGATATCTTATAAGATTTCTGAAAATAAGAGATAACAAGCCAAAATCAAAAAATTAATCATGACCTTGACCTTTGACCTTGACCTCATTTTCATTTTTTTGGACCAAGGACCTCAAATCAAAAGACCCTAGGTCTCTAACACTTATGGTTTTCCAGTTAAAAATGCATATCACTTATATCAAATATAAAAGGGGAAATAACTCTCATATGGAGTCTCCGGATAGCTTCGGTCAAAATAAATCAAATCATCCTGAGGATATAACGAGCAATTTGGTAAAATAAATTTGTCGGTTTCTTTTACGGTTGCGAATATTAAGCGATAACAAGAAAAACAGTGTTCGGGGAGATAACTCTTACATGGATAAGATTTTGGTTACGCGGTGTCAGTTTCAAAAGCGTATTAATTGTTCGATATCATATACCATATATCTAATCGACATCTTGCGAAACAAAAAAATTGCGAAGGAAAAAAAAGTTGGCGGAAGAAAAAAAATAATAATAATTAAAAACCAATTGTTCAAAGAACTATTGATGGTCTTTCCACCAGTAAACGCTTTTAAAACTGTTCTCACCGAGGCAATTTTCCAGGGAATGTTGATTTTCATTCTGGAAAATATTTATCTTGATGATCAATAATTATATTTAGAGAGAAAAAAATATAACAAAGAATTGTGAAATAAACATTGAAATATGTGTATTACTTTCAGAAATTATCTATTCTAACCTTCCCTTTGGATTAATTGATTAAATTGTTGTTTGTTTTTCATACAGTGACAACTATTTCTAATTCATGACGAAGATACACTTAAGCAACTACAATGGTCATACAGTTTAACCTGCCTAATCGATACCTGAGTGTTCCAACATCCTGCTTTAACCGACACATTTTAGTGGTCCCAACATATACCTATCCTTGCAGAAAAAACTTGAGTATTCCGACATTTTTTCTGATCCCCCATTGTGTCGGATAACAATGGGTATGGTGTGTTGCCAGAGCCCTGTTTGTTATCAGCACTAAATCATGTTTTAGTGCTGATATCCGCCTCCTACGACTTTAGGAGGCATATTTTTTTTTTAATTTACACAATGCTTTAAATCAAGTTTAAAACTGATATTTGTTTAATTCTGTTCATATTTATAACTTATGGGTCTGTTGGTTCTACATATTTATCCTATCTATTTCAGTCATATGGAATTACTATTTTCAGTGCCTCATGAATATGTAAGCTGTAATATGTTGGAATAATAGAAATCTGTGTATCAAGACATCCTTTTACATACACATGATCAATAAGAGTCCCTCCTTCTGTTGTTGGACTATCTACAAGCTGTCTGAAACCTTTTGATGACATGAAATTAAATACTGTACAACCACCTTTCAAAATATCTTGATTAAAATCACCAATTACAACAATTTTTTCTGATAAGTCTACTAACTTACATATTAATATCTCCAAGTTCTCCAAAAATTTTCCTAGATTATACTTCTGAGTTCTGTATACAGTAGCAACTAAAATATTTTTACTTGATATCTTGAAAACTATACATTCTAAGTTTGAGGCCAAGTTGCATATTTCAGTTTCTGTAGAAAGCTTGTAAAAAACACATACACCACCATGCTGCATTTTCTTTAAAGAAGAATAATAAGAATTATCATCTTCGAAAGCTAGAGATCTGGGCAAATGAAAACCATCATATCCCATCATTTCAAAGCAAATGAGTTCTTGATTAGTCCAGGTTTCAGTTAGACAAATATAATCAGCCCTTCTAAAGTCTGGATTATGCTTCAAATCTTCTGCATGAGTCTGTAAACCTTGAATGTTGTGATACATTATTTGAAAAGATTGAGTTGGTTCCTCTGCTACATCATCGATTTCAAGCAAAAATCTAGTCATTTCTGAAACACCCTTTACAATATCAGGATCACAAAAGATTTTCTTGTCTATTTTTTCAGTGTCTATGCTTTTAATGTGTAGACCAGATTTTGAGGTAACTCTGCTAAGAGCAACATATGCTTGACCATATGTGAAACATTTGTTCAGATCAACAACACATTCTTCAACTGTTAATCCTTGAACTTTGTGAATTGTGCAAGCCCAGGCTAACTTTAATGGAAACTGTTTTCGTACACAATTGCTAAAAGGAATGTCTTCACTTGAGGGTTTCAATCCAACACAGCGTTTTCCACTTATGATTTTTTGTACCTTTGCATTTCTTCCTACTCTTTCATTGTCAAAGTGAATGTATATAATACTTGGGAGGGAGTTAGACGAGAAGTCTTTGATAGATATAACAGTTCCCATTACACCATTTACTAAACCATCTGCGGTGTCCTCATTCTTGATAAGCATTACTCTTGCTCCCTCGGACAAAAGGATAGATATCGGAAGACATACATCTGACTTTGTGCAATGGACTCTTTTCAAAGTCAATTTTCCTGACGTTTTGTCTTTTTGGAAGTCTTGTGCTTCAATTAGTTTTGATTCTGTACATATCTTCATTATCATCTCCTTGTTAAAGTTATCAACCTCTGCATTTGTGGAATATATGTGCAAGGCTTCATCGGGGCCATCTCCAAAGCAGTGTGTTAGCGTTCTTTTATCAAAAAATGTCAAACTTTCATTTTTCTGCTTAACACGCAATCTATTTAGTAGTTCTGCAAACAAACCATCCTCACGTTGACGCATTATTTCATCCAACTCAGCAATTTCAAACAAATTATTCCATAGTTGATTTGAGGGATTAGAGGGGTCATCTACATACAATTTGTCTACCCTTTTTGTTTTGACAGGTGGTAACTGATAAAAATCGCCAACAGCAATTACTGAAACACCTCCAAATAAACATTTGTCTGGTCTTTTTTTCACTTGTCTAAGTCGCTCATGTACGAAAAACAACAATTTCTTATTGACCATAGAAATTTCATCAATAATCAAGATCTGCAAATTTTCTAACTTTGTTCTGAGTGAATTAATTTTGTCTTCACTGAGAGTTGCATGATCAGGTGACAGTGTTATGAAAATTCCAAGAGCACTATGAATTGTCAATCCATGAATATTAAAAGCAGCTGTTCCAGTTGGAGCGGTTAATAGAACTGTGAGATCATCTGGATTCTCTGAAGTGTGTGCTAATATTCGAGTTGCTTCATATTGTATACACTTGATCAAGTGACTTTTACCCGTTCCAGCTCCTCCAGTGATAAATAAATGTAAAGGCTCTGGTGTTTTTCCATTTG